>NC_134487.1:197800323-197869809 GCF_040206685.1 Ascaphus truei | reverse complement strand
TGTCACCTCGTCCTATCCCTGTCGCCCTCACCCTTTCCCTGTCGCCCTCACCCTCTCCCTGTCGCCCTCTCTCTGTCGCCCTCTCCCTCTCTCTGTCGCCCTCTCTCTGTCGCCCTCTCTCTGTTGCCCTCTCCCTGTCTCTGTCGCCCTCTCCCTGTCTCTGTCACCCTCTCCCTCTGTCGCCCTCTCTCTGTCTCTGTCGCCCTCTCTCTGTCTCTGTCGCCCTCTCCCTGTCTCTGTCGCCCTCTCCCTGTCTCTGTCGCCCTCTCCCTCTCTCTGTCGCCCTTTCCCTGTCTCTGTCACCCTCTCCCTGTCTCTGTCGCCCTCTCCCTGTCTCTGTCGCCCTCACCCTTTCCCTGTCACCCTCACCCTCTCCCTGTCACCCTCACACTCTCCCTGTCGCCCTCACCCTGTGTCACCCTCACCCTGTGTCACCCTCACCCTGTGTCACCCTCTCCTTGTGTCACCCTCTCCTTGTGTCACCCTCTCCTTGTGTCACCCTCTCCTTGTGTCACCCTCTCCTTGTGTCACCCTCTCCTTGTGTCACCCTCTCCCTGTGTCACCCTCTCCCTGTGTCACCCTATCCCTGTGTCACCCTCTCCCTCTCCCTGTGTCACCCTCTCCCTTTCCCTGTGTCACCCACTCCCTATCCCTGCGTCACCCTCTCCCTGTTTCACCCTCTCCCTGTGTCACCCTCTCCCTGTGTCACCCTCTCCCTCTCCCTGTGTCACTCTCTCCTCTCCCTGTGTCACCCTCTCCCTCTCCTGTGTCACCCTCTCCCTCTCCCTGTGTCACCCTCTCTCTCTCCCTGTGTCACCCTCACCTCCTCTCCCTGTGTCCTCCCTCTCCCTGTGTCACTCTCTCCCTCTCCTGTGTCACCCTCACCCTTTCCCTGTTGCCCTCACCCTTTCCCTGTCGCCCTCACCCTTTCCCTGTCACCCTCTCCCTGTCACCCTCCCTCCACCCTCACCCTCTCCCTGTCACCCCCACCCTCTCCCTGTCACCCTCATACTCTCCCTGTCACCCTCACCCTTTGTCACCCTCACCCTGTGTCACCCTCACCCTTTGTCACCCTCACCCTTTGTCACCCTCACCCTGTGTCACCCTCACCCTGTGTCACCCTCTCCTTGTGTCACCCTCTCCTTGTGTCACCCTCTCCTTGTGTCACCCTCTCCTTGTGTCACCCTCTCCTTGTGTCACCCTCTCCTTGTGTCACCCTCTCCCTGTGTCACCCTCTCCCTGTGTCACCCTCTCCCTGTGTCACCCTCTCCCTCTCCCTGTGTCACACTCTCCCTTTCCCTGCGTCACCTTCTCCCTGTTTCACCCTCTCCCTGTGTCACCCTCTCCCTGTGTCACCCTCTCCCTGTCACCTCGTCCTATCCCTGTCGCCCTCACCCTTTCCCTGTCGCCCTCACCCTCTCCCTGTCGCCCTCTCTCTGTCGCCCTCTCCCTCTCTCTGTCGCCCTCTCTCTGTCGCCCTCTCTCTGTTGCCCTCTCCCTGTCTCTGTCGCCCTCTCCCTGTCTCTGTCACCCTCTCCCTCTGTCGCCCTCTCTCTGTCTCTGTCGCCCTCTCCTCTGTCTCTGTCGCCCTCTCCCTGTCTCTGTCGCCCTCTTCCCTGTCTCTGTCGCCCTCTCCCTCTCTCTGTCGCCCTTTCCCTGTCTCTGTCACCCTCTCCCTGTCTCTGTCGCCCTCTCCCTGTCTCTGTCGCCCTCACCCTTTCCCTGTCACCCTCACCCTCTCCCTGTCACCCTCACACTCTCCCTGTCGCCCTCACCCTGTGTCACCCTCACCCTGTGTCACCCTCACCCTGTGTCACCCTCTCCTTGTGTCACCCTCTCCTTGTGTCACCCTCTCCTTGTGTCACCCTCTCCTTGTGTCACCCTCTCCTTGTGTCACCCTCTCCCTGTGTCACCCTCTCCCTGTGTCACCCTATCCCTGTGTCACCCTCTCCCTGTGTCACCCTCTCCCTTTCCCTGTGTCACCCACTCCCTATCCCTGCGTCACCCTCTCCCTGTTTCACCCTCTCCCTGTGTCACCCTCTCCCTGTGTCACCCTCTCCCTGTCGCCTCGTCCTTTCCCTGTCGCCCTCACCCTTTCCCTGTCGCCCTCTCTCTGTCGCCCTCTCCCTCTCTCTGTCGCCCTCTCTCTGTTGCCCTCTCTCTGTTGCCCTCTCGCTCTCTCTGTCGCCCTCTCCCTGTCTCTGTCGCCTTCTCCCTGTCTCTGTCGCCCTCTCCCTCTCTCTGTCGCCCTCTCCCTGTCTCTGTCGCCCTCTCCCTTTCTCTGTCGCCCTCTCTCTGTCGCCCTCTCTCTGTCGCCCTCTCTCTGTCGCCCTCTCTCTGTCGCCCTCTCTCTGTTGCCTCTCCCTCTCTCTGTTGCCCTCTCCCTGTCTCTGTCGCCCTCTCCCTCTCTCTGTCACCCTCTCCCTGTGTCACCCTCTCCCTGTGTCACCCTCTCCCTGTGTCACCCTCTCCCTGTGTCACTCTCTCCCAGTGTCACCCTCTCCCAGTGTCACCCTCTCCCTGTGTCACCCTCTCCCTGTGTCACTTTCTCCCTGTGTCCCTTTCTCCCTGTGTCACCCTCTCCCTGTGTCACCCTCTCCCTGTGTCACCCTCTCCCTCTCCCTGTGTCACTCTCTCCCTCTCCCTGTGTCACCCTCTCCCTCTCTCCCTGTGTCACCCTCTCCCTCTCCCTGTGTCACCCTCTCCCTCTCCCTGTGTCACCCTCACCCTGTGTCACTCTCTCCCTCTCCCTGTGTCACCCTCACCCTTTCCATGTTGCCCTCACCCTTTCCCTGTCGCCCTCACCCTTTCCCTGTCACACTCTCCCTGTCACCCTCACTCTCTCCCTGTCACCCTCACCCTCTCCCTGTCACCCTCATACTCTCCCTGTCACCCTCACCCTGTGTCACCCTCACCCTGTGTCACCCTCACCCTTTGTCACCCTCACCCTTTGTCACCCTCACCCTGTGTCACCCTCACCCTGTGTAACCCTCTCCTTGTGTCACCCTCTCCTTGTGTCACCCTCTCCTTGTGTCACCCTCTCCTTGTGTCACCCTCTCCTTGTGTCACCCTCTCCTTGTGTCACCCTCTCCTTGTGTCACCCTCTCCCTGTGTCACCCTCTCCCTGTGTCACCCTCTCCCTGTGTCACCCTCTCCCTGTGTCACATTCTCCCTTTCCCTGTCGCCCTCACCCTCTCCCTGTCGCCCTCTCTCTGTCGCCCTCTCCCTGTCGCCCTCTCTCTGTCGCCCTCTCTCTGTTGCCCTCTCCCTCTCTCTGTAGCCCTCTCCCTGTCTCTGTCACCCTCTCCCTCTGTCGCCCTCTCTCTGTCTCTGTCGCCCTCTCCCTCTCTCTGTCGCCCTCTCCCTGTCTCTGTCGCCCTCTCCCTCTCTCTGTCGCCCTCTCCCTGTCTCTGTCGCCCTCTCCCTGTCTTTGTCGCCCTCTCCCTGTCTCTGTCGCCCTCTCCCTGTCTCTGTCACCCTCTCCCTGTCTCTGTCGCCCTCTCCCTGTCTCTGTCGCCATCTCCCTGTCTCTGTCACCATCTCCCTGTCTCTGTCGCCCTCTCCCTCTCTTTGTCGCCCTCTCCCTCTCTCTGTCGCCCTCTCCCTCTCTCTGTCGCCCTCTCCCTCTCTCTGTCGCCCTCTCCCTCTCTCTGTTGCCCTCTCCCTCTCTCTGTCACCCTGTCCCTCTCCCTGTCGCCCTCTTCCTCTCTCTGTCGCCCTCTCCCTCTCTCTGTCGCCCTCTCTCTGTCACCCTCTCCCTCTCTCTGTCGCCCTCTCCCTGTCCCTCTCCCTGTCACCCTCTCCCTGTCGCCCTCTCCCTCTCTCTGTCGCACTCTCCCTCTCTCTGTCGCACTCTCTTCTTCGCTCTCTCTGTCGCACTCTCTCTGTCGCTTTCTCTGTCTTTGTCTCTCATTCTCTCTGTGTGTTATCTCTCTCTGTGTCTCTCTCATTATCTCTCTTTCTCTGTGTGTCTCTCTTTGTCTGTGTGTCTCTCTTTCTCTGTGTGTCTCTCTTTCTCTGTGTGTCTCTCTTTCTCTGTGTGTCTCTCTTTCTCTGTGTCTCTCTTTCTGTGTGTGTCTCTTTCTCTGTGTGTCACTCTTTCTCTGTGTGTCTCTCTTTCTCTGTGTGTCTCTCTTTCTCTGTGTCTCTCTTTCTCTGCGTGTGTGTCTCGCTTTCTCTGTGTGTGTGTGTGTCTCTCTTTCTCTGTGTGTGTCTCTCTTTCTATGTGTGTGTGTGTCTCTCTTTCTCTGTGTGTGTCTCTCTTTCTCTGTGTGTCTGTGTGTCTCTCTTTCTCTGTTTTTCGGTGTGTCTCTCTTTCTCTGTGTGTCTGTGTGTCTCTCTCTCTGTCTCTCTCTCTCACTCTCTGTCTCTCACCCCCACTCTCTCTGTCTCTCACACTCTGGATCTCTTATTTACCCTATATATCTTAACTGCCCTATACCTACACCGAAAATAACCTATACTGCTTTCTTCCAGATCTAACTCTCGAGCTTCACATAGAAGACATCGGAATCCCCCCTAACCCAGAAGACAGGTAGGGAGCACCTCCCCTCCAATGTATAACATTGCGGGAATGAGGTTAGCTGGACATTGAGGGACTGCGGATCAGGTAAGATTCCAGGCGGGATTGCTGCTTTAGATATTGTGACGCAGGGGTGTCCAGGCACTAGTTATGGGGTTCAGGAACATTTGCACATAAACACACACACACACACACATAACAAGGACTAATTGTAGTATAATGTAATACAATAAATAAACTAATGCCAAAAACAAATGTTGTTCTTACTAGGAATGTATTAGTTTTTTTTTTATATAAAAAGCGGGGCTGGGGGCGGGGCTAGGTGGCGAGTAGATTTTTTTGTTCGGCGAGTAGATTTTTGGGTGATTTGTCGAACACTGTATATATATATATATTTAAATCCAAGACAATGTAAACTCCTTTAGAGACGGGGAAGGAGGATTTAAATGTATGGGGATAGAAAATGAAGGCGATAAAGTTACGAAGTTAATAAAAATGTAAAATATAAACTTCATGAAAAACTGTATAAAAATACTAATATTTGTCTGATTTTTTTTTTTTTTTTTAAAGGCAATAATATTCTAGTTTTAACGCCTCTAACACATCTCTGCATTCAGCTCAGTGTGATCCTGTTTAGGACAGATCCTTTTAATTAGATCTCCCTAGTAGTAGTGAAAATTCAGAGGCTGATCCCCGTCCCTTACAATCAGGCGTTCATAATCTTTGTAATTGGTGCAAAATGCAAGATAACTAAGATTTGGGTATTGGCAGATTTCTATTGGTCGACCCGGATTGGGCATGAACAGGAAGCTATTTTCTGTCTGGGAGGAAATATTACTCATACCAGGACAAAGGAGGTTTATGTATTTATCATGTGATTTTCTAATCAGGCATGATGCAGAATGTCTATGCACAGCGGGTTATGGGTGCTATATAACCACTGTCTGCTCTGTCTCCCCAGGACATGTATCCAGACCTTGTGCGGTATGAGTTACAGCTGGATGGGAAACCTCTGGTTATGCACCTTGAAAAGACAGAGTGAGTGAACCTTGTGGGTAATCGTTGGCTCTGTTCAGCTTTACAGATGCTTAATCACAGAGGAATTAGCAACAGATCTGACTCTTTTTAACATCTACTACAATGGGCAGAGATAGTCACATTGGCAACCAATTGGAACGCTACTACCCACCCCCTCTACCTCCAACAATACCCCCGTCACACACAGTAATGGGCAAAAGCCCTATTAGCCAGATCAGGCGAATAGCGCTTTTGCCCATTCAAAAGCAATCAATAGCCAGCAACCCTATAGTAAATAAAAGTAGTACTTATTCCTGCCAGGGAGAAAGCCATCCTCATGCTCATCCTTATCCGCGTCTTCATTGGCACCATTATTTAAACAAACACTAGCTACTTGCCAGTAACTCGTTAATTACCTTAGCGGGGAGCAACCGCTATGGTAATTAAGGGGTTTACCCCTCCCACTACCAGCCCGGGAGGCACAACCACCTTCATCGGGGCAACTACCCCCATTTCCCAGCCCCTCTACCCTCATCAACACACACAAAAATGAGCAAGAGCCCTAGTAGCCAAATATGGCTAATAGCGCTTTTGCCCATTTGTGGTGCCTCGAAAAATATACAAAAATAAATAAAATACAACTAACAATACAGTAAAAACAAACACTAGCCAAGAAACACATTGACTGTCACTTTGGTTATTTATACCCTTGGCAGGGGCACAGATAGCCACATTAGCAATCCATGGACACCCTGTAGTCAATTAAAGTACTGTATAACTTCACCATGCTGGGATGAAAACTTATCATCCTCATCGAACTGCATCTCCAATCAACTCTTGACCCATGAAGCAATGATCATCAGCTTGAAGTACAGAATGATGCACAGAAGTCCACGATCCTCCGTTGCATTAAGAGAAGTCACCGGTGAGTCAATCTTCTTATCTTCTTTCTTTTCTTCTTTGTTCTCTTGTTTCCTCTCTTCTTTCTTTAACCGGTCCAGATGATGTTGACACGCCATCTCCTTCCTGTCAAATGAGAAAAGGTCTTATATAAGGCCTGTGACGTCATATTTGACAGATACTGTATGGTACATCGTCTAATCCAATTGGTGGATGTTCCATGTGTCTAAGCATCAAGTATGTCAGTGAATGACTTCTCTTACAAACTTGATTGAAGCACAAGTACCATCCACTAATCCCTTTTTTGGTGTGACGTCACCTTAAAGGGGAGGGAAGCACAACCAATCAGGTACCATATACTTCCCTTCATTTAAGGTGACGTCACATCACCCAAAAAGGGAAGATATCTCATATTGTCGAATATGACGAATCATATTGGTGGATGTACCATGTGTCTGTCGAATGTTATGTCACAGGCCTTATATAAGGCCTTGCATAACTCACTTGATAGGAACTAGATGGCGTCAACATCTGCTGGATCTTTTCAAGATAAAGAGAAGAAAGAAGAGAAGAAGATCTACTCACCTGTGACTTCGCTTCAAGCAACTGAGGATTGTGGAATTCTGTGCATCATATTGTACTTAAAGGTTAGGATCATTGCTTACTGGGTCAAGAGTTGATTGGTGCCACAGTTGGATAAGAAGGAGCCTTCATCCCGGCAAGGGAAAGAAACAATTTGTTTGACTATAGGGTGCACATTGATTACCAATGGGGCTATCTGTGCCCCTGTTGAGGAACAGATAACCACAGTGACGATCAATGGATTTCTTGCCTATTCTTTGTTTTAATTATAATGTAATGTAATTTTATTTAATTGTGCTTTTTTAAGGGTGCCCATTAATTGAGAATGTGGTTATCTGTTCCCCCATTGAGGGCGTAGGTAACCACAGTGACAATAAATTGGTATCTTGGCCAGTGTTTATTTTTTATCTATTGTAATCTTTATTTTATTTATTTATGGATTTTTTTAGGGTGCCCATTGATTGCCAATGTGTCTATTTGTGCCTCATTGAGGGCATAGATTACCACAGTGACAAACAATGGATTTCTTGGCTAGTGTGTGTTTTTAATGTGTTTTAATATATATTTAACTAGCTGATATACCCGGCGTTGCCCGTGAGTTAAATTTCCCGCTCCCTCCTCTCCCCTATTTCTGTGCTCCCCCTCTTTCTCCGTTCCCCCCCAGAGGGAGGGACAGTGGATAGGAGGGGGAGGGACAGTGGACAGGAGGGGGGGGGGGACAGTGACTGGAGGGGGGTGGGGACACTGGACAGGAGGGGGGTGGGGACAGTGGACCGGTGGGGACAGTGGACAGGAGGGGGGGTGGGGACAGTGGACAGGAGGGGGGTGGGATAGTGGACAGGAGGGGGTGGGTACACAGTGTCACACACACACAGTATCACACACACACACACACACACACAGTGTCACACACACACACACACACACACACACACACACACACACACACACACACACACACACACACACACACACACACACACACACACACACAGTGTCACACACACAGTGTCGCACACACAGTGTCACACACACACAAACAGTGAGACACACACGTCTCAGTCCCGCCCCCCCGCGCAGCGCCTTTCTCGGACGCAGGTGGGTAGTGGGGGGATTAAATTCCTTAATTTCTGGCCAGTAGCTAGTGTTTTTATTTAAATGCTGGGTCCACTTAAGATGAGGATGGCCTTCATCCTGGCAGGGGTAAGTATAACTTTAATTTACTATAGGGTGGCTGACTACTGATTGTTTTTGAATGGGAAGAAGCAATATTTGCCAGATGTGGCTAACAGGACTTTTGACCGCTACTGTGTTTGTTGGGAGCAGGGGGGAAGGGATGTTGAGGGTAGATGGAGTGGGTAGTAGGGTGTCCATTGATTGCCAATGTTGCTATCTAGATAACCACAGTGACATTGAATGGATTAAATGGTTAGTGTATTTTTTGATTGTATTGTATTTTATTTTTATGTGCAGTTCTGTATATTTAAATGGGCAAATGTTCTATTAGCCATATTTGATTAATAGGATTTTTGCCTATTCCTGTGTGGTTGTGGCGGGGGATGGGTTTGGGGGGGGGGGGGGCGTTTGTTGGGGGTTGATAGTGTGGGTGAAGGGGGTTGTTGCCCCTGGATTGGTGGTTATGCCTCGTGGGAGGGGTTACCCCTTCATTACCTTATTGTTTGTAACTGCTTAGCTAAAGATGGGTTAGCCCTTTCTGCAAACCTCCCGTGAGGCCTAATCACCCAGCCTGGGGCAACTATACTGTAAGTACAAATATAGGATAAAGTATCTTTCATCTAAATTTAGCATAAGTTAAACTGGATGGATGTCTTTTCAACCTCATCTACTATGTAACTATGTAACTACTGTACAACATTCACCCACCCCCTCTACCACCAACCAACAGTGTAGTGGCAGCTAACCCTTCATTTCCGTAGTGGTTAGCCACTAAGGTAATGAAGCTCTGTTTTAATTTGAATAAGATGGTATTAAAGTAGAGAGTTTCTGGATCTGAACCGCATTAATTTGAGGTCCAGGGAGCCCTTGATTCCCGAGGTGCAGGTCCCAGTATTTCCTGAAATTTAAATTTCCCAGTCAGGTGGACACTTAAAAACCGAGGTCAAGAGAACCACTGCTTCAATTCGGTTTAATTACAATTAAAATAAAAAAAGGGCGATTGTCTGTAAGAGCTGTGCAGGAAGATGCAGCTTCTCTGTGAGCAGCCCTTCCAGACTGCTGGATTGAAAACGTACATTTTGGTCGTAAAGAGATTGAAAACTAGTGTGGTTTGTCATTTTTGTAGTAAACGGTATCTCGCATTTGATCTATCTTACTGATAACCGTTTTTTCACAAATTTCATAGCGTGAAGTATTAACATACACAAACGCTTGATGTTGCAATGATAATATCGAAGCTACCTGAATAGGCCCTTTAGTATTGTAGCACAATAGTTTTTGCTGGATTAGGGCCTGTCCACACTTGGGGCCCGCTCCGAGTGCCCCATGCCTATGCTCATCATCGGTTGTATCTGGGAACATTAGTATTAGCGCCTTATTCAAATCCAGGCCATCACGCACACACTAGTTGCTTAAAATGGCTGCTCCCCATAGTGAGATAGAACAAACTTCTGGCAGGAGCGCTATAGGACGAATGTTCTAGTGACTTCTGTAGCCGTGCCTATGTCTGACCATACAACTGGGGAGCTTATAGTGTTTATAAGTGGCCAACCATCAAACGTCGGGAAAATACAGACACGGAATATGGGTGATACAGCGGCTTTACTGTACTCCTACTAGCAGGGACAGCCTGTGACCCTCAGGAGAGTATCACCACATACAGCATATAATCCCCAATAATGCAGTGCATGTGTAAATCAATATCAGTAGTAAGCGAGTCACCAAATCCTTGGTATACTGACTTTGTGATGGTGCCGGCACACAATGGGAAATCGTTGTTTACTAACTGTTGCAGGTCTGTACTTTAGCATTGGCTGAAATTATGTCCATTAATAGTCACATGTCCATAGTATATTTGGAGAGGAACCTGCAAGGGGGCAGTGTGAGTGTGTGTGTCTTATCACAATGGGGGTTATATATATGTTTCAGAAATCTCAAATTTCTGTCTCTTGCTTGGTGATCTTTAATAGCAGCTGATACCGTCATCGGGGGCTATACACTAAGGTTCATTTCTTTAAGTCACCCGCTTCAACGTTTTCTTCTATTGACTTGATTGACACTTAACATGGGATCACAGGGCCTCAACACCTTATTAAGCTTATTGAATCCCTGTTTTTGTTTGGACAAACAGAATACATTTTACACACAAGCTTTGGAGACAACTGCATAACCTGGGAAAGTTGGTCTAATAAGAAATATGTCAGAATATAAATATGTATTTTGTTAATCCAAATTTAAAGGTATCACCTTCAACTGAGAAGATCATTGCTGTATAGCTACAGTTAGACTGACACAGTCACGAGAACAAATTATATACAGTTTGGAACATTTGTATAAATCTCTTGTGTGTTTCTCGCAGAGACCTGATATCTGAAGACTACACAGAGACTCGTTACCTGCCAGATGACACAATGATAACGAGCAACCCTGAGAACCAGGTACAGAGACAGTGTCACAAACTGCTGGGACTTTGGGGCCTGTGTATTAAGAAAGTGCTATGTGCTGACGAATTTGCATACAAAAACTATTTATTGGATATGATTTACTTTATAGAAGTTGATGCATTCTGCATTGTCTTCTGCACTAAAAAATAACTTGCACCAACAGAGAAAACTAACACAGAAATTTATTAAAGCAGCACACTTAATACATCTACCTGTGCCAACATACAAATGTAACTCTGCCCTAACTTCCCACTTGTTCCATAATGTTCCATAAACCCTCATCTTGTCACAGACCAATGCAGGCATACCTCAAAAGATTAAGATTAATACATGGGCACAATCTGGTGCAGATCTTTTCCAACACCAGTTGCAAAAAATAACAACTTTCCCCCTATATTTTATCTATTTGATACATAGAGCGAGACATTAAAAAAGTTATGGTGGGTAAAACAACTGACAACGTCCATCACCGTACAGCACATAAAAATACCACTTGTGAGCACATCACGTCTCAGACAGGTCTGGAACCCTGTCTTTCCATTATCGTTTATCAAACATTGCTTCAACTGCAGTCAGGGATTCTGGGTAATAACATGCAATTGAGCCGAAACTCTGGTCCAGTGTCACTTTGGGAAGGTCTGTACTCTGTGTGGTTGAGGAAGAGTTTGGGGGTGTGTAACTGGAGTGGGGGATCCTGCACAGCTTACACTCTAATATGAAGAGGGATAGAAATACAATACAGGGAGCGGGGAATCATGTCCCACAGAGCTTAAAGCTTAATACTCAAAGGGCTACAGATACAATAAAAGGTGAAAGGAATCCTTCCCCACAGAGGTATACTCTTACATTCAGAGGGTTACAAATAGAATAAAGGGAGAGGTGAATCCTGCCCCACAGACCTTGCAATTTAATATACAGAAGGATACAGACACAATACAGGGAGAATACAATATCGTGCCAGGGAGCTTATGCTAATGTACAGAGGGGTAAAGATGCCATACATAGAAAAGGGAATCCTATACCACAGAGCGTGCACACTAATATGCAGAGGGAGACAGATTCATTACAGGGAGAAGGAAATTCTGTCCTGCAGAGCAATGTACAGTTGGATTCAGATACAACACGAGGTTACATTTTTCTGCCCTAGAGAGTTTTCACTCTAATACACAGAGGGATACAGATACAATACAGGTAGATTGGAATCCTTCTTCACAGAGCTTGCAATCTAATATACTGTACAGAGGGATATAAATACAATACAGAGATAAGGGAATCCTAATCCCCAGAGCTTGCAATCTAAGCGTATCTGTTTATCTCTCTCAGGATCACTGCTATTACCAGGGATATGTGAAGAATGACAATGAATCACTCGTCAGTATTAGTACGTGCAGCGGGTTAAGGTAAGATGTACTGTATGAATACTTAGACATAAATAACAGGACTACTTTTCAGAAAATATATTATATTGATTTCTAATTGTGATGGAGCCGCAACCGTATCTACTTCAACCCTATTGTAGCCAGGAGGGTTTGTGAAGCCATGTATATCTATATGTAACCCCCTTTTGGGATTACTATGGTCTTTAGGGGTTCACTGTGTGGGCTCCACACAGGGTAACGACCCTTCCCCATCACATTAAACTAGGATGTAGGTGGGAGGGACAAGAAACAGATAACAAACTAAATTAAAAAGATGGGGATGGGGAAATAGCAAGGGGTTATGGAGGTAGAATGGGGGCAAGTGGGAGTTTGGCAAGCAGCGAGACACACATGGTAAATACAGATAATACTAGAACACTTCTAAAGACTAAACCCAATTGGCGCAGAAAGGCAGGAGCAGATAAGATAATAGTACAGACTGAAAAATAATGTAAATACATGCTGTCACGGGAGCGTAGTACTTTTAACACCTTTTAACCTTCGGGATCAATTCACTAGGCAGAACAAAGTAGTGGAATAAAATGAGGTTTATTCTGGTGAGAAAATAGCAGACACACAATGATACACAAAATACAAGAAATACACACTTAACTGGGAATCTGGGGGGAGACTCAACTAGGTGCAGGGCGCCTGCTATGCAAGGCCTACCCTGTTCGCTCCACATCCAGAAACGTCACGTTACCCTTTTCGGGAAAGGTACCCACTGACTGCGAGCAAGGCAAAGCTGAAACTTGGCCGCAATCTGAGAACTTGTCCTCAGCTAAACTAGGATTCTCCGGCAACTCCGTGCCAAGTGCTTTGCTATTCAGAGCAAAGCACTTTTGAAAAGTACGCCGGCGCTTCACCGGACCAAGCTCAAGATCATCTGGTTCTCTGATCGTCCAGTCCCTTAACATAGACCTCGCTGTTCAATGTTTAACATGGAGAAGGGGCTGGCGACCAATAAGAGAATGGATCGTAGCTGTACTAGCCAATCAGGGCTGGGGGCTCGTCTGCTGTAAGTGTCAGAGGAGGGGGTGTGTTAAGAAGCTGGCAAGTGAGAAATTCAAACTGGCCAATGGGAATCATGCCAACCAGCAACGGATTCCCAATGCCAGCCTCATAATGCCTGCTGGTTAGGCTCCACAGAGTCTGGGTGAACAAAGTGTCTCCCCCATGGAGTGCCCTTGCTCCCAGGCCCGGTACTCTGCCCTTCCCCGCTCACCAAAGGTTCTGACGCCTCTCAAATTCCCTTCCCCTCTTTGATCCCCTATCTCTATGCAGACATCCTGGCTACCTCTCGGATAACCAGGACCGTCTGTAGAGAGATGAATTTAAAACATAACTTTTTTTTTACTCTAACCTGGGCTCGGGACTGCAACTGTTATACTAAAAATTGCGGGCTGAAAACACAACATTTTAAAGGGAAGATATTAGCGGGACAATATGTGGTCTGCGCACCCGCAGACCAGATGCAAGTAAAATGGAGTGACAACCTGGAAATTTCCCCCCCGACCTTGTACACATGATTTAAGCACATTTCTACCTAAATATTCACCCTTAAACTCCCACTCCCGAAATACCAGGTTTATGGCACAACAGTAAATATTATTATACACCCAGTGTGCCTGGCTTATAGTGCTTCTAAGTTACCGGGGACCCATGGTTTTCAGGGGTAACCAGTCGGGCTTCACCTTTATTATGAAGACTGGTTACCCCTACTGCCACACATGCTTGCTAATGCAAGAAGCCTGACAGATAAAATGGGGGAGCTTGAAATAATAGCTGCAAGGGAGCAGTATGATATCATAGGCATTACTAAAACATGGTGGGATGAAACTCATGACTGGGCAGTTAATTTAGAGGGTTATTCCCTTTCTCGGAAGGAACGAGCCAATAGAACAGGAGGTGGACTATGCTTATTTGTTAAATCGGATCTAAAACCTATTATAATGAATGATGTTTATGAACGGAATGATTAAAATGTAGAGACCCTATGGATAGAAATTATCAGTGGAGGCAAAAGTATAAAGAAAATGTTGGTAAGGATATGCTATAAACTACCAAATATCTGTGAGACTGAGGAAGTTAAAATACTTTTGCAAATGGAGAGGCATCAAAACTAGGTAATGTTTGAATAATGGGTGATTTTAATTATTCAGACATAGACTGGGGCAATGAGATTAGCATTACAACAATAGGAAATAGCATTTTGGGGGTACTTAATGACAATTACATGACCCAAATTATTGAGAAACCAACCAGGAGAGGGGCAATACTGGATATAGTAATATCAAACAATGTAGAAGTAATAACAAATGTTCAAGTCCGGGAACATTTGGATAACAATGATTATAACATGGTCTCATGTTATTCAATAAATGATCAAAAAACAGATTACTTGGGTTCAACAAAGACCTTACACTTTAGAAAGACAGATTTTAATAAACTGAGGATTAATCTACAATTAATACATTGGGATGATGTTTTTTCATGGAAAAATGTAGAAGATAAATTGGCAGTCTTTAAAACATTGTTAGAAAAGCACACTTATCAGTGTTTACCCTTGGGTAATAAGAATAAAATAAATAAGTCAAAACACATGTGGCTAAATAAACAGGTAGGGAGGAAATGGAAAAGATGAGGCAGGCGTTTAGATTCTTGAAGTCAGAAGGGACGGAGGCATCATATCAGAATTATAAGGAATGTAACAACAATTGCAAAAGGGCAATCAAATTAGCAAAAATGGATAATGAAAAAAGGATTGAAATAGAAAATAAGATCAACCCTAAAAAGTTCTTTAAGTACCTTAATAACAAAAAAATCAGAAAAGAAAATATACTGTAGGACCCTTTCAGTGGGAAATGGACAAGCAGATTATTAAATATATGTGGAAAAAGCAGAGGAATTAAACCAATTCTTTGCCTCTGTCTTTACAAAGGAAGAATCAATTTCAATAGTAGTGCTGCAGGAGGAAGTCATAACCTCTATATTAACTAACAATTGGTTAACTGAGGAAGAAGTTCATAGACGGCTTGATAAAATTAAAGTAGATAAGGCACCTGGAACTAATGGCATACCTCCAAGAGTTCTCAAGGAGTTAGGTTCAGTAATAGCAAAACCATTATATTTAATATTCAAGGACTCCATTTCCACAGGCTCAGTACAACAAGATTGGTATAAAGCAGATGTGGTGCCTATATTTAAAAAGGGAGCTTGATCACAACCAGGAATTACAGACCTTTAAGCCTGACTTCAATAGTGGGGAAGCTAATTGAAGGTTTAATTCAGGATAAATTAGGAATACATAATGGAAAACAAAATGATTAGTTATAGTAAGCATGGATTTATGAAGGATAGATCATGCCAAACTAACCTTATTTGTTTCTTTGAGGAGGTACTGCACCGACACACTTTATTCGAGCAAATACCCAGTATGTACCTGGCAGATACCTGGAATGCGCCGCTCCTCACCTCTGACAAGCCCCGTTGCGTTTGCCTTCCCAGCCTGGGTTCATGCCTGGCTGACGGGCGGCTGATCTGTTAAATGATAATGATTAGAATTTAATAGGCTGCAATGCTTCGCGTGTCTACCAGATGGCATAAATTCATGAATTGTAATGCAGTATATATATATACTGTGCAGTATTGCAGCCAGCGGGAATAAAATGCTTCAATCCCTGCCTGGAAAATACCTCAATGCACTTGGGCAGAAAACAGTCACAAACCTCAATACACCCGGGTATACCCGAATTCGTGGGACTAGCCGAGCTCGAATAAAGTGTGTCGCCAGTGTAAGTAGGAATTTAGACCAGGGTAATGCAGTTGATGTGGTATACTTAGATTTTGCAAAGGCTTTTGGTACGGTTCCGCACAAAACGTTGGTGTACAAAATAAAGAAAATTCCCACTCAGTAAAAATAGTTGCACCTGGATTGAAAATTGGTTGAAGGCTAGACAACAGAGGGTTATCATAAATTGAACTTATTCAGGTTGGGCTAAGGTCGTGAGTGGAGTACCTCAGGGATCAGTACTGGGATCCCTGCTTTTGAACTTGTTTATTAATGACCTTGAGGTTGGCATCGAGAGCAAGTCTCCATCTTTGCTGATGATACAAAATTGTGTATGGTACCAGAATCAAAGCAGGATGTAATTTCTCTCTAGAAGGACTTGAAGAGACTGGAAACTTGGGCAGGTAAATGGCAGATGATGTTTAATACAGCTAAATGTAAGTTTATGCATTTGGGAAGCAAGAATAAACAGGCAACTTACAAATTAAATGGGGATAAATTGGGGGAATCCTTGATGGAGAAGGATTTAGGAGTGCTTGTAGCCAGCAGGTTTAGCAATAGTGCCCAAAGTCATGCAGTAGCTGCAAAGGCAAGCACGATCTTATCTTGAATTAAACAGGCAATGGATGGAAGGGAAGTAAACATAATTATGCCCCTTTATAAAGCATTAGTAAGACCACACCTTGAATATGGAGTACAATTTTGGGCACCACTCCTTGAAAAGACATTATGGAACTAGAGAGAGTGCAGAGAAGAGCCACTAAATTAATAAAGGGGATGGCCAATCTAACTTATGAGGAGAGGCTAGCTAAATTAGATTTGTTTACATTAGAAAGAGGCATCAAGAGGGGATATGATAACTATATACAAATATATTCAGGGAAAGTATAATGAGCTTTCAAAATAACTATTTATCCCTAGGTCAGTGCAAAGGACTTGCAGTCATCCCTTAAGGTTGGAGGAAAGAAGATTTCACCTGCAACAAAGGAAAGGGTTATTTACAGTAAGGGCAGTTAAAATGTGGAATTCAGTACCCATGGAGACTGTGATGGCAGATACAATAGATTTGTTCAAAAAAAGGTTAGACATCTTTTTAGAAAGGTATGATTTGTCACTGGGGTTTATTGTTTGCTTTCCTCTGGATCAATAAGTAAGTATAGATATAGGATAAAGTATCTGTTGTCTAAATTTAGCACAGGTTGAACTTGACGGACGCATGTCTTTTTTCAACCTCATCAATTAACTATGTAACTATGTCCCTATGTAACTATGTTACATTGCTTCAAATTTTCACACCTCTTTCTTGGTTTTTGCATTCCCATATTGACTGGGGAGGGCAGGCTGTTTTATTCTGGTGATAATGCGGATGAGCTTTTGTCATCTGTCAGCAGCCTGTATGATGAACACTGCAGAGCATTAGCGGAGATAACTTTCTCTCTCCAACCTTCCTTGGATAAGAGATCTGTAGTATTTCTGGATTGTTAGAACACTTCTCCTCTTTTTTTCAGAATCTGCTCTGTTCTGAGAAATTTCTAACTGATACAACGGGATTATCCTCTTTCATGCTCCAAGGCGCCTCCTACTTGTTTTGGTGCTAACTGCACTTCCAACATTTCTTGTTCCATTTGGTTCCCCCACTTTCTTACTCCATGAAGCTTTTCATTTTCTTCACTGACTTGGTCAGTCAGATCTGTAACCTCCCAGGTTTCTGTTAACTCTTTACACTGTCTCTACAAAACTAAAGGCTGTTTGTAGTCATCCTTCCATCTACGCACCTCTGTGTTGTGTCTTTGGATTTCCTGTTGCGAGACTTATAGCTCTGTGTTCAGAGTGTGAAGCTTTTCTGAGAATTCCAGATTAGTACTGAGACTTTGAACCTCTTTTTGAGATAACCAAAAAATCTATGTAATGGTTCCCAGCACTCAGTATAAAAAAACAGACACAAGCATAAATATGTGACTGAAAATGGTATATTCAAGAGTAATACAGATCAAAAGCCAACCCTAATAGGAGCTAGGTAGGAATTTAGCATAGAACTAATCAGTAAACAATGTGTAAAAAAAGGGGATACGGGGAGGAGGATGGAGGCAATACATTGGGAACAAAACAGAGTAAAAAACAAGGGGGGGGGGGAAGGGAAAAAGGACAACGTATAACAAACGGTCTGGTCGAGGTAATAAAATGTAGGGGGCAATGTTCGGGGACTACAGCGCCCCTTCAGTTGCCGTTGCAGAGAGAATTTAATTTACATGCCTGAAGGAAAAGCGCGGGGCTCTGCAACCGCACGACCCCCTTAGAAAATCCCATGCCCCCCCACCTGCTGCACTAAGGTAATAAAGGAGTTAACCCCACCTGACACACTCCGGGAGGCCAAAACACCCACCCCCGTACCTGCAACAAGAGTATCCCCATGATAACTACTGTAATCACCCACCCCACCCATATATAGTCACAACATAGTAGATGAGGTTGAAAAAAGACATGCGTCCATCAAGTTCAACCTACTGTATGCTAAATTTAGACGACAAATTCTAATCCTATATTCGTACTTACAGTATTTTGATCCAGAGGTAGGCAAACAAAACCCCCAGTGAAATATCATCCAATGATATCTGTGATGGTGAAAGGTTTAACCAGGCTTATAATAATGGTCAAGCCCAATTGGTTAACTCTGACCCTTGTGTTAGCGTCTAAGAGTGTCAGCTCTGGGACCCAGATGTCAAAAATGTATTGCTGCAACTGTATACTGATTTTACGACATTAAAGAATTATGTGATTTTTGCCTTTACTGGGATGCTGGGATCGGGAGATTTCTAGGCTGTAAATTTCAGGGTGGGTTTGGCGGAGAAAGTCTTTGCAGAATGTGTCTATGTAGCGGGGTTCCGGAGTTAGGGGATATCCCAAAAGTTGTATCCGGAGATTTAGTGATATCTTTGGATACAGCTAAGCGCATTAGTCTGCCAACCTCAGACCCTGAAAATGTTCTTACATTACACTGCCAGAGTCCCAGCGGCAGCATCTTCCAGACAAGGTAAATGGGTATGAAGGGGTTAAAATATATTTGCAGTATAGGCATCCTTAGTATAGCAGGGATTCCCCAGTATAGCAGAGGTATCCACATACGTGCCCAGGTGTCCTAAACATAGAGTAGAGGTTGAAGAAGGTGCTCGAGCTAAGGTTATAAAGCTGAGCCTGTTTGCAGTTTTAAAAAGTTTAAAAGTATTTTTCTAATGTGTGCCAAGAATCAGGCTCGTGAGGGTAGGTGAATTATACCCTCACTCCATTCATGACACCAGAATAGGAACTCATAACTTTTAGCACACAGAAGACAGGACACAATATATTTTATTATATGGGTATAGTTTAATGTGTATATACTGTATATTGATAACCTGTAAATGAACTGTGGGATTTCTAGTCATGGCTACCAGGCTCGGTGCCTATGCGTCTGGGAGACAGCCAGGACTTGAAAGCCTCAGAGATCCCAGAGGTGTGAGCCCTTTTTTTAAGAAGGAAGGCTAACTGGAATACCGATATCCTCAGTTCAAAGGGTCCCTGTAACCTAGCCCAGACTTAGTGGCATTGAGCCAGTGGGGGGTTTTGAATAGTGATTGGGCAAGATGGTGGTTTGTGCACATGCTCTCTCACTGTTCTGAAGCCATGGGTGCCAGCTTTCACAAACCTGGCAAAGTGTTTGAGTGGTTGAAGTTTAAATTCCCACGCCACTGGTTGGAGGGCAAGCGGTATGGACGGCCTGTCCCAAAGTTTATAAGACAGCTCTTCGACCTCCCAGAACTCTCTCTGCTGTTGTTCTTTCTTGGGTGTTCCATGTGTTCCCAAATTATTCCAGAAGTCCAATGTGCCATGAGGGCAAGAACGGGTCAGACCGGGCCCAGAGACAACTTGCTGCGATTGCAAGGAGAAAGGTTGCAGGATTTTCTAAACCGGAATGTTTTCTAAGTCCCCACCTACAGCACTGGACTGTTTTAACAACTTATTTCAACTAGGAAAGTCAGTTTGTCAACCCCAGACCCCAGTAACTGTATTTTTTCTGTCTATTGTAATTCAATGTGTGTTTGCCTGTTTCTATGGAATAAATTACAATTTATTTTACTTATTGGCTTTGCTCAATGATATGATCCCGGTATAAAGGTGTATTTTGCCTGGTCTCCCGTGGCAATATATCATAAGGGGAAAAATAAATTCCATCCAGAATCCAATAATTGGCAATCAGATTACCCCCTGGAACACCATCCTTCCCATGTTTACTTATTTGGTATATCCCTGTATACCTTTCCTTTCTAAAAAGATGTCCAACCTTTTTTTGAACAAATCTATAGTATCTGCCATCACAGTCTCCATGGGTAATGAATTCCACATTTTAACTGCCCTTACTTTAAAGAACCCTTTCCTTTGTTGCTGGTGAAATCTCCTTTCTTCCAAACTTAAGGGATGACCCCATGTCCTTTGTACTGCCCTTGGAATGAATATTTATTTTGCCTTGTACTGTCCCCGAATATATTTGTATATAGTTATCATATCCCCTCCTAGATGCCTCTTGTCTAATGTAAACGCATTTATTTTAGCTAGTCTCTCCACATAAGCCAGATTGTCCATCCCCTTTATTAATTTGGTGGCTCTTCTCTGCACTATCTCTAGTTCCATAACGTATTTTCTAAAGGAGTGGTGCCCAAAATTTTACTCCATATTCAAGGTGTGTTCTTACTAATGCTTTATAAAGGGACATGATTATGTTTACTTTCCTTCCATCAATTGCCCGTTTAATGCAAGATAAGATCTTGTTCGCCTTTGCAGCTATTGTACTGCTTGACTTTGGCACTATTGCTAAGCCTGCTGTCTACAAGCACTCCCAAATCCTTCTCCATCAAGGATTCCCCCAATTTATCCACATTTAATTTGTAAGTCGCTTATTTTTTTCTTGTTTCCCAAATGCATTATCTTACATTTATCTGTATTAAACCTCATATGTCATCATATACCTGCCCAAGTCTCTAGTCTATCCAAGTTCTTCTGGAGAGAAATTACGTCTTGCTCTGATTCTACTACCTTACACAATTTAGTGTCAACAGCAAAGATGGAGACTTTGCTCTCTATGCCAACCTCAAGGTCATTAATAAACAAGTTAAAAATCATGGGTCCCAGTGTTGATCTCTGAGGTACAGTACTGAACTCACAAATTTAGCCTAGCCTGAAAAAGTTCAATTTACGACAACTCTCTGTTGTCTATCCTTCAACCAGTTTTCAATCCAGGTGCAAATATATTTACGAGCCTAATTTGCTTGATTTTGTACACTAGCCTCTTAGTGAACTGTATTAAAAGTCTTTGGAAAATCTAAGTAAACCACATCAACTGTATTATCCTGGTCTAAATTCTTACTTACCTCATCAAAGAAACTAATAAGGTTAGTTTGACATGATCTATCATTCATAAATCCATACTGACTATTACTAATAATTTTGTTTCCATTAGGGATTCCTGAATATTATCCCATACGAAGTAGCTTCCCCACTATTGATGTCAGACTTGCAGGTCTGTAATTCCCCGGTTGTGATCTAGCTCCCTTTTAAAATACTGTATAGGCACCACATCTGCTTTACAACAATCTTGTGTTACTGAGCCTGTGGAAATAGAGTCCTTGAATATTAAATGTTATGGTTTGGCTATTACTGAACTTAACCCGGTAAGAACTCTTGGATGTATGCCAGCGGGGCTAGGTGCCTTATTTTCTTTAATTTTATCAAGCTGCACATGAACTTCTTCCTCAGTTAACCAATTGTTCTTTAATATAGCACTTGTGGCTTCCTCCTTTGGTACTAATATTGCAATTGATTTTTCACTGGTAATCACAGACGAAAATAATTTGTTTAGTACTGTACCTCTGCTTTTTCCTTCTCTCCAATAATCTGCCTGCCCATCTAACACTGAAAGGGGCCTACTGTATATTTTATTTTCAATTTTTTTTGCTATTAAGGTACTTAAATAATTTTAATGATGCGTCATTGCCATGAAAACAGGACGCTACGTGACGTCACGACATTACGCGGCGTCACATTGCCATGACAAATTGATGCCGCGTAGCATCCCAATGTCATGGAAATGCTGCGTCCTTTGACGCCACGCAGCCATGTTCACAGGAGTTACTGGGCTAGACATAGGAGTTGCAGGGGGAGACGCAGGAGAATGCCGGGAGATGCCAGAACACGCCACCAATAAGACACACTTTAGGGTAAAGTGAGGGTGTGTGAGAGGGGGAGGGGTGTTGTAGACCGATGAAAAATGTTTCTTTTGGGGGGGGTGGAGGGAGGGGGGTGAGTGCCTTTTTTTCCGGGTGAGTGGCATTTTTTATAATTTGTCGAGCCCTATATATAAGTGTAGCCTAGCCCCTCTGGATTTCCCACATGGCCCTGTGGTCCTGCTTGCCTCTGTAATGGGTGAGAGTGTTGCGACACCTGCTGGCAGGTGACCTGGTTGCCGGAGAATCTGGCGGCTCCCTCTGCAGGGCGCCACCATATTGGAAATGTCGAGCATGTTCAGGAGACTTGCGCATGCGCATTGATAGCCCAAGAGTGGCAGCCATTGCAGCAGAGGGCTTTGAGGAGAACTACTGCTCCCAGGATGCATAGGGAGAAGGAGCACATATCACGCGAGAGCCAATTGGACACTTTGATTCCCTGCAGCAGGGAATAGATACATTTGGCGCACCAGGAACCACATCAGTCGGAAGAGGGACCTCTAAAGAGCAGGTAGTGTCCAGGGAGCAGTGCTCCCCTGGACTAGGCCAGATCTTCCCCTTTAGGCCCCAGTTAGGCCCCGACTCAATGTAGCTTTTGGCTGCTATAGGGAATGCCCATAGTCAGGGACCTTTCCCCAGTAGCTGCATATAGTCAGGTACAGCATAGGTGAGATACTACGTGGTGACTGCGGCCTGTGTTCTGGGACCAGACCAGCTGCATGGTAAAGACGGTAAGGTGATATTATCCACGCCGGAATTCACCCCACATGGAGGCGGACGCCATCGCGGATGACAACGTTGGATCAGACAGATCCTCTTTATTATTCTTCATTACCCGGGTGCTTGAGCCCCGGGCAGGTACCTAACTAAATGCACCAAAACTCCATGGGATAGCGCTATCTCCAACACTTTGGGTGGGCCTTGACCTTCGGAAAGGGACATCAGGGCACCCAATATACTCTGGGGACACGCGCTGCTAGTATCAGGTTGGGGGCTATATTACTGTGGGGTACAGGGTAACAATATTATTATGTTCAGTAAAGGTTGTTAGCATATATTTGTGTATGTGTATTATTGGTATTGTTCCTGTAAGGGTTCATCTCGCCAAGTGGGGATCCCTTGCAAGTGGAGGCGCTGTCACCATAAGATTCAGGTACACTCCAGACTCCCAGCGACGGAGGTTCAGGCCTTCTGTGAGCCACAGGTACTCACTGGACGCCCCAGCCACATGCTGCCCAGTGATATACCCCACCCTGGCCGCCTTAATTTTGACATCTTCTGTACCCCGGGACTCCCTGTTGGCGCCCCCTATCAGGCTGAACTCGTACATATCCCTTGCCCCCTCCAGAGGAACAGCACTTCAGTTGTAAGTTTACCTCTGCCACAGGTGGCCTTCACTTCCAACACTACTTTAGAGACACCTCATAGAGCCTCCTGTCATTCTGAAGAGTCCATCTTTCCCCATCTCTCCAGGAGATGGAGGACTCCAGTCCTGGCCGCAAGCACCCCCCTCAGGGACAAGCTGCCCCTCCCCAGGGTCACCATCGCCTCAGATATGGCCCCAGAGGCACCTTTTGTTAGTGGGTCGCAAAGTAACCTCCCACCAATGCCTAGCCCGGGTTCAGTCGATCATACTCATCTGTCTATGGGAACCTCTCACCTGGGAGTGAGCAAGTGCTTCCTGAGTGTACCTGCTCTGACGCAGTAAAGCGTCAGTGGATCATCGAGTGCCTGTGGCCGCCGGCCACCCATATGGTACAATTCTACCGGGATGACCACCCCGAAACTTATTCCCGAATGCTCATACACGCCCTCACCAAAGCCTATGGAACCCTGGACGATACCATCTCCCCAATGGCCAAGTTCCATGCCCTTGCTGAAGCAGAAGGAGAGGAGGTATAGAAATTCCTCCGACGGACCTTGGTGAAGAAAAAGGTGGTACGAAACTCAGAGGCCGACGGGTTTAGGACCAACCAGCTCTTAGGGGGTGCATTATCCATGCACCCGTAGCAATCCGAGTCAGCTGTGGCCTTGCTACAGGACAGCCTATTCCATTTGAAGACTTAACGGATAGGGTGCAAGCACAAGAGACAATCTTGATGGCCCGTCCTCCCCAGAAGGTTCGTGACTCAACCACAGCAAAGAAATCTGCGACCCCCTCGAAGGAGTCTAGAAGGGAAGACTTCCACCACAAAATGGCCAAAGAGGCCCTCCACGCTGAAGATGATCCTTATGCCGAGGTACCTGACGCCAACCCCGCACCTCTGGAAGAGTATATCCCACCTACCAGACCGAGGCCGACCTCAGTGGCGTCACCTGCTTCTACTGTGGCCAGAAGGGTGACATATTGCGTAACTTCCACTGGAACGTTCCATCCCAAGTCCATGATATGCAATGCTCAGATCGCCAAAACAACCTCCCTTCCCATCGAGAGTACACCAGCAGCCAATCCTGACAAAACCCCTCCATCAGCGCTTACTGTCATATAGAACCGGCCGCCCTTGTACGTGTCGATATGGAAGGAATATACATATTGGTCTTGCTGGACACTGGATCTCAAGTGACCATTGTGTATTGGCCGTTTTATGATCAACATCTTAAACATCTGCCGTTGCAGTCGGTGGACAAGATGAAGCTGTGGAGACTAAGCCACGAGGATTACTCCATTGAAGGCATGGTGAAGGTTCGGCTGAGCATACCCCAGCTGAATACGGGCAAGCTTCAACCCATAGAGGTGGAGGCCCTAGTATGTCCCCAGCCTCAAGAACATCCCAGCTCCCCTATAATCTTGGGGACCAACAATGACATAGTGTGGGCAATAATTTGCATGTACTTGCAAGAAGCCAGCAAACTACCCCTGTCTGCTCTAGAAATCCACCCCGTGTTACACGAAGAATGTTGCACGATATCAGAGGAAGAGGCACAGGATCCTCTGCAACCTTGAAGTAGGGAAATTTAACCAGGGGGAGTGAAGTGCATGACCGCAATGTGCTGCTATCCAGACTGGGATGAGGCGATCATCTCTTTTCTCTAGAGAGTACGCCTGAGGACGTCGCCCACAGAGACTACAAGCTCATGGTGTTAGTGTGGGAATGGACCTCCAAGGTGCAGAGGAGGGTCAAGGTGTTCATCCAGAACATCTCACTTACCCCATGCCCTTCGGTTACGGGCAAAGATTGGGACGAATATATCCAGTTACTCCCGTCGAGACGATAGCCGCGCAAGCAAATACTGCCGCGATCCAAGAATAGCCAGTCGAGCTGACATTGAATTTCAGAGACTCAACCCTACCGGCCGAATGGAAAGACCGGTTAACGGCCAAATTGGAAGAACACTGGGCCGTATTCTCCACGAGCGAGATGGATGTGGGTTGCAGCCGCAGCACCCAACACACCATCAGGCTGAGTGACATTACACCCTTTTGAAAATGTTCTCGTTGCATCACCCCTTGGGATGTGGACGATCTCAGGGTTGTCTTATAAGAGATGGAACAGCGGGGATTGTTACTGAATCCTGGAGTCCGTACGCCTCGCCTATCATGGTGGTGAGAAAGAAGAATTGATCGATAAGATTGTGTGTTGACTACCGGACACTGAACACCGTACCGATCACGATCTCTCTTCCTCGCATCGAAGAGATTCTCAACGCACTAACTGGGAGCCAGTGGTTCAGTATTCTGGACTTGCGATCTGGGTACTACCAGGTACCGATGAGTGAAGAAGACCAGGAGAAGACGTCCTTTGTATGTCCCCTTGGATTCTATTAATTCACCCGCATGCCCCAAGGCATTTGTGGTGCCCCCGCAACATTCCAGTGGTTGATGTAAAAGACCATCAGCGACATGATTACGCGGGAATGTTTAGTATACCTGGACGATATCATCGTCTTCGGTAAGACCCCGGAAGAACATGAGCAACGGCTGCTAAAATTTCTGGATCGACTGGGCCAAGAAGGTTTGAAGCTATCCTTGGACAAATGCCGGTTCTGTCGCACTTCAGTGACCTACGTGGGACACATAGTACAGTGGCGGCCGACCTGAGTCTAAGTCGGCTAGATCTGCGGCTCTCAGATTATCCCGGTTAGGTGCGGTTTTCTGTTTGTTTTGCCCGGAGTGAACTGCGTTATTTTCGCGCTCGTGATTTTAGCATTTTATTCTAGCTATCCGCAATACTGCAATGCTGTGTAAAAACTCAGGGGGGTGTTTGCGAGCTGTTGTCTTGGAAGTCTAATACCTTTGCAGTTCAACGTACGTCAGTACACAGTCTGTGTGTGCGCGCAGCAATTGTAGATTTGCATATTTAAAGTATACATGCATTTGCTGTGCTGTGCTGATGTACAGTATGTCTCATTTGAAAATTGTTGAAACGCATAGGCGTGTACAGTACTGTAACAGTGTCACATTTCGGCATATACAGCGCTCTCCCCTCACTCAGGATAATTAACTGCACTGCAGGGTATTTCAACTTATCTTCTGGCAATGCAGTACATCTCTCCCACACCATTCCTTTGAACGTGTGTCTGGTTTCAATCACATTCCTGCTTGACAGCAGGTGATTACTATGCATGCGCCTGTTACTTCGCCCACTGCTTGCTTTCTTGAGTGAGTGACCAAAAAACATTTTAAAAAAATTTTTTATTGGAATTTTTTTTCTCCACAAGCCTGCAAAAACCATCTTACTGTATTACGATATTCAATCAGTGCTGTAGATTTTGACTGCGAACCTGTGTGTTTGACTGCACATGGTTGATTTGTGTGCTTTTTACGTACTGTATTTGGGGGTGTATTATTATGATGAACTGTCTTTTGAAATTAAAGTATGTCTTTATCTTTGAACTTCATGCAGCTGTACCCTGTAGCCCCCTCCCCCATGAACACACACAAGGCTAGCTCAAGGAAATTCCACGGACTCGTTAATTTTCTGAATCTTGACATTGTGTTCTTAATCCGTCCATAGCCGAGCTACAAAGCCTCACTGCGCCTGCGTGTAATCCTTTTTGAGATGGGAGCTAATTGATTACTGCGCATGACTCATCCAACCCCCCCCCCCCCTCTCCACATAGTCGTTAATTTTCGGAATCTTGACATTGTGTTGTTAATCCGTCCATAGCCGAGCTACAAAGCCTCACTGCGCCTGCGTGTAATCCTTTTTGAGTTGGGAGCTAACTGCTTACTGCGCATGACTCTTTGATATGGGAACTTTGAGGCTTTGTTTACGGCAACGCTTTGGAAAATCCCTTCTCGAATTTGATTTGCACAGAGCATCACATCTCTATGTGCCTGTGTGTACTGTAATCCTCTTTCGGATGGGAGCTAGTTGATTCCTACTCATGCGCCTGTAACTTCACCCACCACTGCTTGCTTGGGTGCCCCGAATTTTTTTTTTTTAATTATGATTTTTTAACTGTTATTTTATCCACAAGCCTGCTAAAACAATCTTGATATTACGATATTCAATCTGTGCTTTTGCCTGCACATGGTTGATTTGTGTGCTTTTAATGTACTGTATTTGGGGGTGTAGGGATAAAATTACAGTACTATGATGAACTGCCTTTTTAAATTACTGTACTGTACTCCACTCTATGTAATTTCTTTGAACTGCTGCACAACTAATCCTTCATCCCTCCCCCACGCACACACAAACTCTTATCGACAGACACATCCACAGAGTCATTAATTTTCTGAAGTTAGTCATTGTGTTTTTAATTTGTCCCTAGCCGAGCGTCAATCGCCCCACTGCGCCTTCGTATACTCTAATCCTCTTTGAGATGGGAGCTTGCTGCTTACTGCGCATGAGTCACCCAACCCCTCTCCACAGAGTCGTTACTTTTCTGAATATTGCCATTCCATTGTGTTGTTAATCCGTCCATAGCCGAGCTACAAAGCCTCACTGCGCCTGCGTGTTATCTTCTTTGAGATGGGAGCTCTCTGATTACTGCACATGACTCGCCCCCACCCAACCCTTTGAGGCTTTGTTTACGGTAACACTTTGGAAAATCCCTTCTCGAATTTGAAATGTAAATCTGATTTGCACAGCATTGTGAGAATTGAGAGTTAAAAAAACCATTAACTGATTCATGTTGTTTTGTCATTCATTCTTATTCATTGGTTACTGTGGGTGGGGGGCGGGTGGGTGTTTTCAATGATTATGATTAGCAGGAATGTAAATAAATATTTATTTTATCAGGAACCAAAAAATACAAATAATACATAATGCAGTCTTTATTAAGTTCTTCTGGCAGATTGAAATTGGATAAACATTTAGAAAACATTTGTAAAACATGGATAAACATGAATAATGCACATTTATAAGAATATTATTTAATAATATATACTGCAATGTATAATATATATATATATATATAGTAATATTATTTTTTCCGTCTTTATCTTGTTCCTCTTTCTGTGTACAGTACAGTAGTTCATTGAGAGAGGAGAGGTTTTGTGTACATCATTACTGCTGTTTATATACTGTACATTTGACTGTACAAACAGATTAGACTGGACACAACACCCCACCTCCCCCCAGGCCACCCTTTTTTCCTGAAACGGCAAGAAAACAAAAAATTAGTGCAGTTATGTGCGTACTGTATTATGGCATTGTCTGATGTGTAGTACTACTGTACTGTAGATGGCTGGTGCTGCTTTCTCTGGAAAGAAGAAAATTGAGCAGTTAGTAGGCAGTTACTGTACTACTGTCAAACTAGTCTATACTGGAACTACTGTATACTCTGACTAATGTTAAATACTACTATGTAACCAGATGGCTGGTGCTGCTCTCTCTGTAAAGAAAAAACTGTAACTACTGTATACTCTGACTATTAGGAACGAAAAAATCTGTGCCATACTTACCTGTATCATACTGTACTTACAATACTACAGTACAGTACTACTTTCCTGATGCTTGCCCATTACGCACGATCACAATGGGCAACACAGTTGCAATATGGTCTATGTATTTATTGCAGCGTTCCACGGTGAGTACATCGTTCCAAAAACTAAGTATGCCTTTCAACAACTCGTCCTTTTTGGAGGGTTTCACCACTTTCCGGATATGGTCCTTCAGCTGATGCCAGACCTTTTCGATCGGATTGAAGTCTGGCGATCTGTCATTGGAAAAAAGGACAATTAGTTTAAGAGATACAGTACACAGTAAAAACAGTGGGAAAAAAATGAGACACGGTTACCGCACTTACTCCACTGGCGTCTTCACCCAGTTGATACCGCGCTCAAGGATATGCGCTGTTGACGCGGTATGCTTCGGATCGTTGTCTTGGTAGAAACGGTAACCATCCGGGAACTCGCGTGTGATGTATTGCACTATCTCAGGGACAATGTTGTCTTGGAAGAAAGCTTTATTCATGATTCCTATTGCAAGAAAAGAAAAGTGCTCAAAAAACTGCAAAATAGTACAGTACAGTGCATACAGTGAGGCTACACTAGGAAAGTACAGTGCATAAGGCTACATTATATTTTATATATTTTACCTTCAAAGATGACAATGCATCCTGGTCCACGCCTAGAGATGGCACCCCACACATGCAGCTTTACGGGGTGTTTTGGCCGCGGCTTCAAAGATATGCGGCCTTTTTTGTGGAATGCAAAGGTTGCAAATCTCTCCAGCGACACAGTTGACTCGTCAGTGAAGATGCAATCCTGGAAAGTTTCTCCACTGTCGATCCATGCGTGGGCCTGGACCACTCTTTTTATTTTGTTTATGTCCTGTATCATGGGGTAAGCTCTGTAATGACAAGGAATAAATAATTTTAGCGGTACAGTACAGTTTCCTAAACAACACTTTTACCTCCTATACTGTCCAGTACTAACCTCACACGTCCATATTTCCATCCAAAGCTGCGTCTCATCTTCTTTATGCTGGTCTCGGATACAGTGAGATTGTGATTTTCCTGCAGAGTGTATTTGACCCTTAATGCACTCTGCACATCATTCTCCTCACTTATTTTGTCCACCAGAAGTGTTGTCTCCCTACAATGTAAAGAAAAACAATCCGGTAAGTATAAATATTAGAGACAGTAGATCAACAGGATACAATATATTGTTCTATTAATATGCAGCAATATAAAAAATATATATACTGTTGTAATATAAATATAAAAAATATACAAAATATATATACTGTTGTTCTATAAATATAACTATAAAAATATATATACTGTTGTAATCTAAATATAAATATACAATATATATATACTATTGTAATATAAATATAAATATAAAAAATATATATACAGTACTGTTGTACTATAAATATACAAAATATACAAAATATATATACAGTACTGTTGTTCTATAAATATAACTATAAAAAATATATATACTTTTGTAATCTAAATATAAATATACAAAATATATATACTGTTGTAATATAAATATAAATATAAAAAATATATATACAGTACTGTTGTTCTATAAATATACAAAATATACAAAATATATATACTGTTGTTCTATAAATATAACTATAAAAAATATATATACTGTTGTAATCTAAATATAAATATACACAATATATATACTGTTGTAATATAAATATAAATATAAAAAATATAAATACAGTACTGTTGTAATATAAATATACAAAATATACAAAATATATATACTGCTGTTATATAAATATATATATAAAAAATATATACTGTTGTAATATAAATCTACAGAAATAACAAAAATATTAGATACAGTACTGTAGATCTACAGTACATTATTTGATATAAAAAATTTTTTTAAGTTGTATAAATATACTTACGCGTTTGTTACCCTTGGTGCCCTTTTGCGTTCTCTGGTTTTCCCGTGTGCATGATAGCTCACGGTGGTTGCTGGCACAACGAGGCCAGAAGTAGCTAACCAGCGTTGGACAGCAGCAATTCGGTGTCCGCTCCTGTACATCTCCTTAATTCGCATGCTGAGATCCTTGGAAATCTTTTTAACAGGCATTGCTGCGAGTAGAAAGAAATACAAACACAAGAATGTATATTCGATGTTTAGTCGATGTGTATTCAATGTGCAGTGAATCCACAAAATGGATGGTGTATTTATACGGTAATGACTCACATTAGAGTACGCCCACTTTCAACACCTGTACCTCGACGCCATGCATAAAAGGTTACACACTTTGCATAGCCCACCACTCGATGATCTTTATCTGAACTTGCCCTTGTCCAGATGCTGCATTGTGCCACCTGCTTCCATGGATCAACCCCGATTCTACGGACGCAGGAACCCATTCGGCTCTGCCGTGCCTGTCATGCAGAAAAAGCGAAAGGCGGTTGCCGTTTCCACGCCAAGGCAAAAGCGACAGGCTAAGGCAAATAAAGAAAACCTTCTGCTGACCCCAAAGGCTAAGAGTTTTCATAGACGTCAGCCTTATTATGTCAAGAAGAAATACGGTGATGTACTCTCGACGCAAAACGAATGGCAGCCAACCCATCGAACCCGCAGACCACTTCCTTATATACGCTTCGACGGCTGTGCCGCCGCTGTCCCGGAAATCTTCAGCCCGTCTTCTCCACCCCTCGTCCTCGACGCTGCCGCCGCCCTCGCAGAAACCCACAGGCCATCTTCTCCAGTTCTATCCGACGCCGCTGCCGCTGGTGCCTCTGAAATCCACGGGTCACTTTCTCCTTTGCTCTTAGATGACTCTGCTTCTCGCCCGGAATCCAAAGGTCACTTTCTCCATCCCTCTTCGACGACGCTGCCGCTTCTCCTCTACTGGATATCCAAAGGTCACCTCCTCCACCCTTCGACGTCGCTGCCGCTTCTCTCCATGGAACCCCCATCTCATCCTCCATTGCACCCATCCACCCAGATGTCCACAGCACGCCATGCACAAGAAGCAGCTCGTTAGACCGGATGCTGAATGGATAAGTGTGGATATCCCCAGGAACTCTATTGTGCTGGCAAAGATAGATCTGCTTCTGGAGACCATGCTAAATGTGGAGCAACGGATGCTACATATGGATCAACGGATGTTAGATATGGATCAACGGATGCAACATATGGATCAACGGATGGATCGACGGATGGAGAAGATAGGGGCTGACATAGCGGGTATACATAATTTGCTCGGTGTTAATGCCTCTGTTTCCCCGACGCCGGAGCAGGAAAGTGGCATGGATGTGCTGAATGGGAGCATCGACCCCCTTCCATCAGAAGCGCACCCCCTCCACCAGAAGATTTTGTGTACATGTATGCCGTTGAGGAGGACATGACAACCCCGTCAAGATCACGCAAGGAGACAACACGGCGACCAAGACCGGAGGAAAGCTTCCTCCCAGACAACCTACCATCGCCCGTCGCTTCAAGCACACCCGCTCGCAGAAGACCTACATTTGCTCGCATCGATACGGTGCCTGACATCACCCTGCGCGATCTGCCACCGGCACTCAGGGGAAGTATAGGGTGCTGAGTGCTGGCGCACCCCACAAGTATGCCTTGTTACTTTTTAAGCACCATGTGCCCTACTCTTTGTACTGCGACTGGGCCTTCAGTGTGAACTACGAAGGAAATCGCGTAAAAAAGGCGCTTCCTGCCAATTTAAGAAAGACCATTCTGGGGGAATTGCAGCGCTTTTATACAATTACTGATCCTGTAATGAAAGGTGACTCTTTGATAAAGTTCCACAAACGGAACGAAACGCGTCAGATGTGTTCTCCGTGATGTGATTTGCAGCACTACAGTGCAATAAAGCTGTTTTTATTCATTCATGCATTCGGCTGAGTTCCTGTTGCAGTGACCACCCACCAACTACTTTTTCCTTTACTGTAATGAAAGGTGTTCGAGACTGCATTAATGGCGTTTTGCGCCATGCAAGAAATCGGCCATGGACGGACAATCTGGTGGACTTTCTGGTTTAATCACGGGTACTGTAAGACCATACTGTTGTGCTGAACTGTAGTGTACATGTTTTGACCTGCTGTACTTAAATAAAGGAGATGTTGTTGTGTGTTTTTTAACTTGTATTTATACAGAAATGTTTTAACTTGCTGTACACACACAAAGGACCTGCACAATTCCAGTCCCTAAGGGCCGCAAACAGACCCGGTTTTCAAGGTTGTCCTGAAAACCGGGCCTGTTTGCTGCCCTCAAGGACTGTACTGGTGCAGACTGTTTTGCACACCATCCCACTGTATATGTTTTGACTTGCCGTTCTTTAATAAAGGAGATGTTGCGTTTTGTATATTTTATGAATAAAGAATTTGTTTTTATAACATGTGACTGTAAACCATACTGACTGACGGTAAATGTTTTTACTTTCTGTACATAAATGTTTCCACTAGCAGTAAACCATACACCTGTTGATGTTTTGAATTGCTGTGCACTTAAAATGTTTCTACATTGTACAGTATTTGTAAATAAATGTTTTTGTACTTACTCCACCAATAAAAGAACATGTTGATTTGTTTTACATTGTTCCATTGGCTCCTTTGCTACTGTAACAAAATACAGTGTTTCTAGAATGTACACTACTGTCGAGGCATACTGTAGTGTATAGTGTAGGCATGCTCAGTACAAGAGTATTAAAAAAATAGAAGACACATACTGTACTGAGCTGGCACTATATAGAAGACACATACTGTATGTACAGTACTGTAATACATGTAGAATAAATGCATAGTTTTTATTTTTTCGGGTTTATTACACAGTATACTGTTTATAAAAAAGTATTGTATACTGTACGGCCGGAAAACATCAGCATACTGTTTCAGGTACAGTATTCTATCCTAATCAATAACAACGGCCACTAAACTGTAGACTCCGGTACGTGGGTTTTTAAATCCAATTCAGCAATGTGCAGGCATTTTTACACAAAGCGATATTATCCATCGAAATCCCTCCATTAGCCGTTTTCTTTTCTGAGGAAAAACAAAAAGAAAAGTTTTACTGTAATGGTCAGCCCCCTAAAGAAGTTCCCAGCCAGTCCCACCAATAATTTTCTTGGGGGGGGGGGGGCGTCTCCTGTTCACATGCGCATGCGCCTACCGTCGATGTAATGTAATGACACGCATATGCGTTTCAAGAAGGTTCCAATGCGCATGCGCCTAGCGTTCCACCAATTGTTCAGTATCTGCAGCACAGTACTGGAGAAGCCGCTCAGCCAATAATATTGCTTACAGGAGAATCGCTTGACTTTTGAATCGCGCCAATATTGATACTGTATTGTAACAATAAAAAAAATACAGAAAATAATACGGCAACAATACTCACCATAGAATTTCCCATTCAGCTGGCGCCGGCGCCAGGCCACTGCCAGTCCAGTGTTCTTGATCATCCACGTCGATAGTTTGCAGCGGGACTAGTACACCTGTAGTGAGCTGATGAGGCTGGAAATTGCTTAGGTACATGCAAGCTTGATCGAAACTGCACGCGAAATCCGGCTCAGGCTTGCTGGATAGACAGCAAGGGTTGTCACTGACGGTGGGACCGTTATTGGAAGCCGGTGCTGGTGCATAGCTTGGCAGCGACTGTCGTTTCTTAGTTGGTTTTAACACGACCTTTCACCTTTTGCTGTCTGCTTGATCATAGATGCAGGAAAAAGCCAGTGATACACACCAATACCCTCCAACAAATTGTGGCTCAATACGATAAAAAGAGGGATCGCTACATAACCTTTTCCTTATTGCACGCTTCCACGTATGAGGAGCTGGCGAAAATTTGTAAAAGTCATAGTTTTCGATAAAATACTGATAAATTTGAACAACTGTTGCCATCTTATCATCTGTTGCATTAATCGCGGCCCATATCAAATACGCGTAAGTTCTGTCGGGTTTTTGGAAAACGGGCTGCACTTGAACACTCATGGCGATGGCTCTCTGGAGAATAACAGAAACTGGTCTTTGTCTTTCTTTAATATGAAAAGCCTAAATTGATACATTTTTTGCAACCTCTTCCTTCAGTCTCAAGGCCAATTTACAATAGCACACTGTGGTATCTTTTTTAAACGAAACACCTGCAAGTCGACACATTACTGAAGTGCCGCCTCTGCGCGAACACCATTTGGCGACAAGTGGACAACCACCTGTGAAACGACGTTCACCGGTTTGAAGAAGAGTTTAACAAAGGCACCAATCCTGGCATACACCGATCCCGAGCAGCCTTACATTCTTCATGCCGATGCAAGCTTCAACGGCCTGGGAGCAGTCTTGCATCAGAAGTACCTACCTGACCTCTGACCAGTGGCCTACGTCAGCCGCAGTCTGACTCCCAGTGAGCAGAACTATCCCGTCCACAAATTGGAATTTTTAGCTCTCAAGTGGGCAATCGTGGACAAACTCCATGATTACCTATATGGCGTCACCTTCGAAGTATGGACGGATAACAATCCACTGACGTATATACTGACGTCCGCCAAACTGGATGCCACTGGCCACAGATGGCTGGCGGCTCCACTCAAACTACTGGTTCATGCTTAAGTACAAACCGGTGTCCCTGAACATCTGAGCCGATGCTCTGTCCCGAAGGCCGGGACTGAATACCACCCCAGACAATGACCCCTGGGAAGAAATCCCTGGACCAGGGATGCGAGCTATGTGTTAAATGGCAGCTATCATGGAAGATAGAGTGGCTGTCTCGGAACTGTGGGCCGCGGATTCCTTGGGATGACAATCCAAAGCTATTCCTGCTGCCTACGGTCACCCAGAGGGAATGAACATCACCTCAGATAAGACCATTGTGTGGAAGGATCTGGTACAATACCATATACGGGATCCAGTGGTTGGCATGAGCTGCCAGGCGGTCCAGCAGAACAAACCTGCATTACTGAAATGTGCCCCCAGCGCCATTCTTATGAGAGAGGTGGACAAGTTCGAACTCGACAATTGTCTACTTTATAGAGTGGGGCAGTACCATAATCACCCAGATAGAAGACAGCTGGTTCTACCCCGGAACCTACACCACATGATCTTACGAGCGCTACACGATGATCATGGGGATCTTGGAGTGGACAAGACCTTCGGTTTGATACGAAACCGATTCTTCTGGCCACGTATGAGAGAGTTAGTTGAACACTACTGCCGTCGATGCTCCCAGTGCATGCATCGAAAGACCCTACATACCAGAGCTGCCCCAATGGCTCATCTGAAGAGCTCCGGTCCCATGGATCTCGTTTGCATGGATTTTCTTTGTATTTAACCAGATGCCCGAGGCATCAGCAATGTACTAGTGATTGCTGACCACTACACTCGGTACGCACAATCCTTCCCAACCAAAAAACAGAAGGCTATTACGGTGGCCAAAGTATTATGGGAGAGGTACTTTATCCATTATGGACTGCCCAATCACTTGCATTCTGACCAAGGTCGGGACTTTGAAAGTAACCTCATCAAGGAGTTGCTTAAACTATTAAATATCACCAAGTCCCAAATTACTCCTTACCATCTGGAGGGAGATGTTCTGCCGGAGAGGTTCAACCAGACTCTCCTCAACATGCTCGGTACCCTGAAGGTCTCTCAGAAGAGAGAGTGGAGTAAACATGTGGAATCCTTGGTGCATGCCTACAACTGCACCCGCCATGAATACACAGGGTTCACTCCCTACATTCTGATTTTCGGGCGAGAAGCAAGGCTACCGGTGGATATACGTCTGAGGGTATCTACCGATGGGATACCCAACAGGACGCACTTCAAGTATGTGCAACGGTTACAAGACAGCCTACAATGAGCTTACCGATTAGTGGAGTCAGCATCTGCTCATCTGAATGCCTGTAACAAACGGCGCTATGACATAAGGTCCGGCATCGGGAAATTCGTCCTGGAGACGCCGTTCCCCTCCGCAATCTAGGGATTCCCGGTAAACACAAGCTGGCCGACCGCTGGCGCGATGGGGTCTATGAAGTGGAATCACAGATGCCGGGCCTCCCGGTACCGCATAAAAAACGTGGATGGCCATGTACAGGTCTGGTATCGCAACCATCTACTGCCTATCCTGCAAGTGGGAGATGACAAGCCAGAGATACTGGCTACACCACTGGACGGTGAGCTGGAGCAATCAGAAGCTAGCAAAGAGACTATAACTGAAACCATCTCTGAAACCAACAATGATCATGCAGACAGTGAAGAAACAGTGAATGAAACCGTAGCAGATCCTATGGAAGGACCCTCTCAAAGGGTACTCCGAGGTCACGGAGCACCTCCAGAGGTGCTATGGGTAAAGGGCCCAGACGAACAACGCCTACAAGGGTGGCTCCAGTGAGTCAGCCTCTGTATCCAAGAAGTTCCTGCTTTGTGCCACCAAGAGACTTTTCAGAGGCATTTGTACCCTCAATGGGAGAGGCTGAGCCTCAGGACTATGTGCATTACTCCCCACATGGAGAAGAGGAAGAGCTTCGCAGAAGCCAGAGAATTAGGTACCCTCCAACTCAGGAAACCTATGACACAATTGAGGCACACCCCACTATAAGGCACAGCAGTGGTCTCGAACTAAGGTACACTCCATTATTGTGATGTTTACTCAGATGGAGAACCACATGTAAAGTTGATTGTGTAAACAGTATAGTGTGTGTTAAGTTTGTACAGAGTGCAATGCATTTTCATTATATAGTTTGTGTGTTTGGTTATATGTTACACTGTCCTAAGCGGGGCCGTTGGGATTCCATCAGGAGGATAGTGTAGCCCTTCTAAGGTTCCCCACAGGGCCCCGTGGTCCCGTTTACCTCCGTTACAGGGGGGAGTGTTGCGACAGCTGGTGGCTTTCTCCGCAGGGCGCTGCCATATTGGAAATGTCCTGCATGCGCAGGAGACTTGCGCATGCACAGTGATAGCACAAGAGTCACAGCCATTGAAGCAGAGAGCTGTGAGGAGAACTACAGCCCACAGGATGCATAGGGGCAAGGAGCACATGTCACGCGAGAGCCAATGGGACACTGAGATTCCCTGCAGCAGGGAATAAATACATTTGTCACTCCAGTTGGAAGAGGGACCTCTGAGGAACATGTAGTGTCCAAGGAGCAGTGCTCCCCTGGACTAGGGAAGATCTTCCCATTAAGGCCCCAGTTAGGCCCAAACTCACTGTAGCTAGTGACTGCTTTAGGGAATTCCCATAGCCAGGGACTTTTCCCTAGTAGCCGCATATAGTCAGGTACAGTACCAGTGAGATGCCACTCGGTGACTGCGGCCTGTGTTCTGGGACCAGACCACCAGCATGGTAAAGATGGTAAGGTGATATTATCCACGCCGGAATTCACCCCACACGGAGGCGGACGCCATCGCGGATGACAATGTTGGATCAGACTGATCCTCTGTTATTCTTCATTACCTGGGTGCTTGAGCCCCGGGCAGGTACCTAACTAAGTGCACCAACACTCCACAGGATAGCACTATCTCCAACACTTTGGGTGGGCCTTGACCTTGGGAAAGGGACATCAGGGAATTGGTGCCTGGCACCCAATGTACTCTGGGGACACGCGCTGTTGGTATCAGGTTGGAGGCTATATTACTGTGGGGTGCAGGGTACCTATATTATTGTGTTCAGTAAAGGTTGTTGGCATATATTTGTGTGTGTGTATTATTAGTATTGTTCCTGTAAGGGTTCCTTTCGCCAAGTCGGGATCCAATGCAGGTGGAGGCGCTGTCACCATAAGAATCAGGTACACCCCAGGCTCCTAGTGGTGGAGGTTCGGTTCAGGCCTTCTGTGAGCCACAGGTAACTCGCCACACACCCCGTAGCAGCCATATCTTCCATAGGGTGGGGGGAACGAGAAACATATATATATATATATATATATATATATATATATATATATATATATACCACGACTATTAAGGTTATGGTGGGTAAAAAAAAGTGACTAAAACCCTCCACATGATACCCATCAAGGTTGAAACATGTCTGTGAGTGGGTTAACTGACTTTGCATCTCCCAAGTCCTTGCTTAAAAGCTGTGTTTAAAGCAGCATGCATTGACTAAGGGTTGCTCATGTAATGTGAGCATGAGATAAAAAGTGGCACTGTGTGCTCATTTGCATGTCATTTCCCAGAATCCCTTGCTGCAGTGGAAGTGCTGTTTGCTGGGTGATAATGGTGAAAGACAGGGTTGCAGACCTGTCTAAGACATGCAAATGAATATACAGGAATATTTACAGTTGCTATATATATATATATATATATTAGTTTCTTTGTTGTCTTTGCAGTGGGTTTATCCAGACACAAGGTCGCAGGTACCTGATTGAGCCCCTGAATCTCACAGATAGTGATGAACATGCAGTGTATCCCTATGAGAGCCAGGAGGAGCCTCTCAAGACCTGCGGTGTCATGAACACGGCCTGGGAAGAGGGCAAATTCACCAAGACCTCCCAGTCCACCAACGACACAGAGGTGAGTCAGAGAGAGGACTCTGTGTACACATAGAGAGGGAGCATTTTGTATGCAGAGGAGGAAGGAAGACATGGTTTTGGGGTTTCCAACTCTCTGTTTAACCCATTAGTTATGGACTTCCCACTTTACATAACCCCTCAGTACTTGACTTCCTCTATATATGCCCCCTTGCTCGGCTTTCCTCTCTTTATAACTCCATCAGTGCTGGGCCTTCCTCCTCTTTATAGCGCCATCATTGCTTGACTTCCCTCCTTTATATAGCCAACTCACTGCTGTGCTTCCCCACTCTGTATGATCCCCTCATAACTGGACATCACCCCTCTGTATAACCTTTCAGTGTTTGGCTTCCCCCCTTTGTATAAACCACTGGTGCTGTGTCCACCCCTCCTTTATATCTCCCTCAGTGCTGGCATGTGCTACCCCCTTCTGTATAACGCTTTAAGTGCTGGGCATCACTCCACTGTATTACACAATGGGGGCTTTGCTTTCTCCCTATGTATAACCACCTTAGTAATGGGCTTTCCCCCTCTGCATAACCCTTCAATTACAGTATGTGTTTACCTCTTCATATAACCCACCCAGTTCTGGGCTTCCCCCTCTGTATTACGGCCTCAGTTCTGGGCTTGCCTCTTTTTTAATAACCTGCTCCCATTCAATTCTTTCAGAAAGAGGAATTCCTAAAGTCACAGAAGTTCATCCAACTGTATGTGGTGGCTGATAACTCGATGGTAAGTGAACGCGCCATGTTTGTGTAATGTACTTGTAATGAACATGTAATACTGTATACTGTATGTGTATTATACAGGCAGCGTCAAACACACTTATAAATCATGTGGCGATTGTGGTAATCAATATCTGGCAATTAACTACTGCCAGAAAGGCCTGCAACAAATAGAGCAGCTTGTATAGATGTGCAGAGCAACATTTGTCTACATGCAGAAAATTATTTATGTGCCAAGCCATGTATATTCCCATACAAAACAATGTGGTTATTAGAGGTGCAAATTTTCCGCCGGAATAAGATTACACCGCAGATGGGCCATTTTGCGTAATTTCCCAGCTCAGTTTCAAAAAGGCATATATTTTTATTTTTACCTATCACAGACTGTTCATGGTCCCACGGTTCAACAAAGTATCTGTCCGCTCCTCCTTCCCTTACCGTGCACCCCACAACTGGAACAATCTATCGGAGACTTTCACTGCCACCACCAGTCTAATTTCTTTCAAAACTAAAGCTGTCTCAAATTTTAATATGGTCTATAACTGTTACATACGCATATAACTTATATTATCTTTAACTGTGCATGCAATGCCTTGTATATAATGTATAACCCTGCTCACTTAATGTAACAATGTATTTGTAACCATGTATTTGTCATCATAACTCTATGCCCAGGAAGGACATACTTGAAAAGGAGAGGTAACTCTTAATGTACAGTAGTACTTCCTGGTAAAACATTTTATAAATAAACAAATCAGTCCAATAGATTAGGAATCAAAACCTGCAAACAGAATCCGAATCCACAAATTATTATAGGAGGGGAGTACATAAATAGGGATGCAGCCTCACGTTTAACCCATTGTGTTGCAGGCAGGGAATGGCTGTGAGTTTGTTGGGCTGCTGCTGCTGTAGTACTATAGGTCATATATTTAAACCTTATTTACCTTATTTACTTATTAAATTATTAACTGAACTGATCCCTGTCTGTGTGTATCCAATCTACACCCTGGGCTGTGGCCTGGGTTTTTAAACTGTTTGCTCTGGAACTCTAAGAAACCAACCTCCCCCCACCTCCACCTCTCAGCCCCGCCTTCTCTCTCTCCCCCTATTCTCTATTCCCCCTCATCTCTCTCCTTTCCCTCATCACATTATTTTCCTTAAATATCTTATGATTGTGTCGGCAAAAAGACTCACAGAACAGTAAAATAAAGATTAAGCCAAGTCCCTGGCCCCTGCCGTCCTTCCCAAGGGCTTATCTGTCCACCAGACCCTTGGGCTACCCTGTTATTACATGCACGGTAGCCCCTTACATCCTAATGTAAAAAATGTATGTATTCCTGTGTGAAAACTGTATAAAAACTATAAAAATGTGCTTAGTGTAACAATAAATCAGATCCAGTGTCTCTGGACATGCAGGGCTGAGAAACCCTTTGCGCAGCCTGCATGTACAGAGAAAATGGCTGTTGCTTGGCCTGGAGGATTTGGAGAGGAGCAATTGACAAAATAAATGGTGTCCAGGGGCAGAGATCAGGCCAGGGGGGGCATCAGACCAAAGTCAAATTCATTTGCTGCCTTCCCAGCCAGAGTCGCACTAGCCAAGTTTAAGATATCCTGTTTGGGGGAAGCCATTGCCGAGTCCCTGTGGTAGGCGCTGGACTTATTGGCAAATTTGAAATTACCTCCTCAAAGCCCTTTAACTCTGGACACCCGACCCCTGCCCTGATTGGTCCGTGAGCTGAATCCGCACTCTGATTGGTCGCCAGCCCAATATTTGTTGGGGGGAGGGAGAGGGGGTGTTCAATGTATTTTATTGATGTTTATATTGTAATCGTTATTGGGGTAGAGGGATTGGGTGAAGGGGTTATTTGCCCCAGGGTGGGTGGTTAGGAATATAGGGTGGGCAGTGGGAGGGGTTAACCCTTTCATTACCATAGTGGTTACTACCACTAAGGTAATTAAGCAGTTAACCCCTACCACATCCTTCCCGGTAGGCCTAACCACCCACCCTGGGTCAATGACCCCCTTCACTCACCCCTCTGCCCCCCACAAAACAGGTAGTCTTACGCAATTAACCCTTTAAACAGTGCTAGAGGCACCTTATTCCTAGCGGGTACATTTTAGACACATTAATACACATTACTAGGACTGTAGGCAGCCCTAGGCAACAGAACTGACACTTCTGTCACTTTCACTGACTCAGGGGAACACTTGTCACATGATTTATACTTGTGTGCCCCTTATACCTGACGGGATACACACAGACTGTTCTAATATAATTACAGGGTTGTCAGCATCAGTGGGCTGCAGAGCTGACACTCTACCTTTACCCACTACGACTCCGGGGACCCTGTTTCATGGTTTATACAGTTGTTACATGGCATTAATCTCATTCCCTTATTCCTGGGGAAGGGACATTGGCATTTCAAATACATGTACAGTATTATTGTAACCAAGGGGAGGGGAGGGGAGGGGAAGGGGGGGGGGAAGGGACCCTCGCTACTGCCTAGACACAGGTGCTGCAATCAGGGGAAATAGCTGAACTAAAACTTAAAGAAAAGAACCCCTATAATGAGAGCACTCAATGGCTGGTGAACTGATCCTGATGACCTAGGAGCCTGAAATAAGGTAAGTAATTAAATCTAATATGTACTGATGAATAATTTAAAACACAATATTTATTAGGAGAAATCCTCAATTCAAATATAAATGTGTGGATAAACCTCTATGTGAGGTGACCCTGAACAAAAAGGCAAAAATTAAAAAGGAGATGGGGATATGGGAATAAAGGGGGTAAACAGTCCTATTGAAAGCAATAGGTACTCTCATAACAACTTCACCTGCCAAATGTAGTAAGTGGTTAACTGGTGAGCACAGGAGCCTAAGAGATGTTATAATCTGTTATATATAATAGCGTGGCCACCCTGTGTTTGCATACACAGTTATGGGGGGATTACATTTCTTTCACGACTGTTGGGTGCGTGTATTCACAGAGTGGCTATTGGGGATATCACAGTGCGGTCCCTGAGGTACCCCGGGCCGTTCTCGGAGGCACTAGCGGGTCGGTGTGTAGCATTCTTTAGCCAGAGTGTTCATTGGCTGAGGTGCGACACACGGACCAATCAGCCACTGGAAGGTGTATCCTGGGGGGCGGGGACTCACGGCGAATTGCCAGACCAATGGTGAGGTATGAGATAAGTACAGCCTTCTGGAGGGCATGCGCTGGCGGAGAGGGGGGCGTTTTCACTTGTCGGCACTCTGACTGACACAGTGGCGCCTTGCATGACGTCATGAGCATGCGCGATAGAGGGGTGTGTCGATTTTCAATCATCCTTTATTCATTACTGTTGTGAGAGGGGTATATAAGTAACCAAGGTTGCCCCAGGCTCTATACTCTTGATAAATGACCTACCCGTCCGAAACGCGTAGGAGGTTTTTGTTCACCTCCTGGGGTGGTTTTTAGTGGCTTTGTGCTGAATAAATAGAATTTTAATTTTCACCACCTGACTCCCTGGCAGTGCGCTGTTTTTCTTCTATTTCTATTGCTCTATACAGTATTATTACCCTGGTTGGGTTTGAGAGATGACACTCTACAATTCCCAACCTGGTTCAGGGGCATCCAGCTGGACCAAATACCTTTATTAATGGCCTTGGGACCCCTTCACCATCACATGCATGCATACAGTTTTGGCTCACGGTTCGTGGGCTATCTGAAGATGCTGTACGCCTCTGCAGAGTGTTTGGTTAAGATAAATTGGTTCCTTACCGCACCCTTGGCATTTGGTAGAAGAGTACGTCAAGGTTGCCCCTTGTTCGGTCAACTCTACGCGCTAGCCATCGAGCCTTTCATTTGTTTATTGAGGAGAAGGCTCACCATGCTTGTGCTAAGAGAACGAGGTAGTCCTCGTGGGCGAGGTAGTCCTCGTGAGATTACATACTCCTCGTGGACTAGGACCTAGTTGATCTGGAGAGGGCACGAGTGCCAGGAGGGGAAGCACTTTGGTGATCAACCAGCTGGTGGCCTCTCAGCTGTGGCACCGGCTGAGCGTCCTGAGTCCGAACCCTGTATTTATCACCAAGATCCGGAGGAAGTTGCTGGACTTTCTCTGGATGGGAAAGCATTGGGTCTCTGCGGGTGTTACATGCCTCCCTCTGGGAGAGGGCGGACAAGGAGTAGTTTGTGCGTGCTCCCAGGTACACACCTTCCGCACCCAATACCTGCAGAGATACCTGTATGCAGACCCTTCTCCACAGTGGTGCCTGCTGTCTTCCAGCTTCCTTCGCCAGCTGCGCAATATGGGGTATGATCGGCAATTATTTCTCATCAAGCCTGAGGGGTTTGGGAGAGACCTCTCAGTGTTGTCGGCATAGTACCAGGAAAGCCTCAAGCCCTAGAGCATGGTGTCCGTGTCTAGGAAAGGAGTGGCTGTTGGGGAGGACCTCCTGACCGAACCCCTGCTGTATAACCTAGCAGGCAGTGCACGGATGTTGGAGTCCCCCAGCATCATTCGTCGCTTTTGCCAGGCACGGATGACCCAAGTCGGAGATCTCCTGGACTACAAACTGTCGGAATGGGTGGAGCCCGAAGTGATCATGGGCCTCATGGGCTACACCACCCCACGAATTCCACGCGGTTTGCTCCAGTAGATCAAGGGTGCCATGTCCCCTGACTCACGCACCTTCCTAGAAGGGTTATTGCAGACCAGACCGCCACATCCACCTTCCGACCCCCCGCCGGCTGTATGTGTGGGCCCAAAATCCCGCCAACCCCCTCAGTCTCCTCCTGTTCCCAGCCTAAGCAGGCTGGGGACCATACCCTCGGTCTGCTTCTGTGGCAGGCCGAAGATATGGCTGTACTCTCTCGCGCTCCATATAGTGCACTACCTCGCCCTCGTCGCCCGCTCCGATACCATCTGGAGGGGGGTACTACCAACAAAGGAGGGCAAGAGGCCCCGGTGGAGAGCACTCTATACAGAGTTAGTACCCCGACCCACCGGGGACCTAAGATGGAGAATTCTCATGGTGCACTAAGCACAGGATAGTATCTTGCCCACTTCATGGATCCCCCATCCACATGCCCATTTTGTGGCACAAGGGAGTCTGTGTTCCATATTTATTTTAGTTGCGCCAGACTGCATCCCCTCCTGTCGTTCTTGAGGGTCCCCCTCCTGCAGTTCTTGTTTCATTTCTCCCCACACCTATACCAATATCCCGGAACACTAGGGCCAGGGACCTCCTCGTCAACCTGCTCCTGGCATTAGCCAAACTGGCTATTTATAAGTCCAGGAAGCAACGTTTGGCTGGGGAGGTATCCCTCACCTGCCAGGCCTTATTTCGGGTGCTGGTGGCCACTCGGCACTCGGCACTCGGCAGAAGCTGCATTCACTTCCCAGTGGGCCTTAGGCGGGGTGCTCTGCTCGATATCCTCCCATAGTTTTTCTTTAAAGCTTAACCTCCTTATTTAGTGCACTTTTGTGTTTATTTACAGGTTCACTTGAATACCTGTTTCTTTTAAAATGTTGTTTGTACAGTAGACTGCTTTCTCTGGTTGGTCACACAACTGTGGCCAATCTGATGTGTGATGTTGATTGGCTGGCTTCACCAGCCAATCAGTTTTTCGGCCTACAAAATATATCTGGTTCTAACTGCACAGTTAATACAACCAGCATTTGAAATCAACCACTCACATAGATCAGAACACGTAAGCTCGGATCATAATTGGATAATAATCATACTAGGATCATAATTTCATGACAATTACCAAAAACAATTTTTTTTGTGTAATTAACAGAAACACATCAATGAATTCAGATTCTAGTTGTAGATGATTATTTGGATGAATTCCTTATCTAATTGTCCACCACTATTGATATATATTTCATCCAGATAACATAAACAGATTACATGTTTCATGAACTTGGCTGAGATATTAGTTGTATATTGTGATAAACTATGGTTACAAATTTGTATAATATTAATAAAACTGTAAATATCAAACATTTACAGATATTACAAATTGATGGGTTTCCACTTTAGACAAACCGGTATATGACTCCTTATCAAATCTTCTGTAATAATTCAAAAACCAAGGACCCTCATTGTTAAATTGAATACATTACCTAGGGAACAAAAAACTTGAATACATCTATGTGTTACTAAAAAGCTTTCTATCTGGTTTTCTAGTTGATTGACATCCGATTAACCTCATAATTTAAAGGTATTATTGCTCCAAGAATGAAACAAAGCAATTAATGATCAATTATAACTATAATGTTTCTGATGACCTATTTCATACATTTATAATCACATCATATGGGAGCTCCATCCATTCGCTCAGTGCTGTCTATGAATAATTGAGGGTCAAATATATATATTACAAATTATATGGGCCTCATGTTTCTAATTGGCTAGATGAACTATGGAATCTCATTAGAATATGACATTGTATCAATTCATTGTTTCAAAAGTTCCCATACAATTGTTTCACAGCCTTTAACAACCACATATGTTAGTCCATGTTTTAGATATAATACAATTAAGGACTATATTAGAGAGTGTTCTTGACCTCATTGGTCATATTTACAATCTCTATGAAAAAGATTCAGTTATATCATTGGTTAATAGCCTCTAATACCACATATACAATAGTCCTTATTTTGGATATGATAGAATAGAATACAAGGGCTATATAAGAGATTATCCTAAACCTCGTTGGTATCACTCTCAATCTCTGAGGAAAGGATTTCAATGTGGAAAGGATTCCAACGCATTCTGGTCGCGGATTCCTTCGAAGCCACGCTGCAGGGCTGCAGCACCAGATTTCAAAGATTCCTCTCTAATTAAAAATGACAAACTCCAGCTCTGGATTTCGTGCTGCGGATCGGATTGGACCACTAAAGACCAGGAAATTACACATAGCGAATTCCGACTTGTTTGCCCATTTCTAGTGGTTATGTTGCAAAATCGGCAGAAATACCCTAGTGCAGAGGTTCCCAACTCCAGTCCTCAAGGACCACTAACCGTGCATGTTTTAAGGCTGTCCTCTCATTAGCACAGGTGACCCAATAATTTTGGTAAACAGGGAAACTGTCCTGCGCTCCAGTAAATAGTCCCAGCACCCGTAGGTGTCAGTGTGGTCACCTGGGAACGGAATGGACACTCCATTCCAGATGTAGATCTCTAAGTTAATCAGGGCTGGGTGGGAAATCTCTTACCTCTAGATGCTTCCGATCTGGGTCCTGCTCTCCTCTGTCGTGCAGCCTTCAGAGAAGTTGAATAGAAAGAAAGAAGATCCGGCGCCCCTGCAAGTGAAAAATATCCAGGCTACTTCCGGGTTGATTGAAAAAACTTTATTAGGACATCACACACACAAGTCTATTCAACCCAATCATTTTGACTGAACCACCTGTGCTTAAGCAGGGATATGCTTAAAACCTGCACTGCTAGTGGTCCTTGAAGACTGAAATTGGGAACCTGTGCTCTAGTTCACATACATGTAAGTTGTTTCCATCTCTAAAACTGTCACTGTCTCCTTGCTTTTTCAAATAATCTCGTTTTTTTTATTTACAAATTTTGCTAATACATTACCTCAGTGTCTGCATCAGATAGATGAGAATGGCAGCGCTGCAAGATACAATAGGGTATTCATTACATTGCAATAATACTGATCGAGCACCATCACACATACTTACCATTGACTTCAATAATAGTTTCTATGAGATTGTGCCCTGATCTGCACTATTGCAGTTTAATAAATAACCGGCCATGGGCGCCCGCAGAAATGTTTTCAGGGGGGGGCATAATGTTAACTAGACAGAGAGAGAGAGTGGTTGTGGGGGGGGTGGGTGACGGGGTGGGTGACTGACACTTTGACTGACTGACTCGTGTGTGACTGACACTTGGGTGACTGACTGACACTTGGGTGGGTGACTGACTGACTGTGGGTTGGTGTCTGTATTCATTCACAGACAGACAGACACAAACACACACCCTCCCTCTCTCAGACTCTCCCCCTCTCAGACTCTCCCCCTCTCAGACTCTCCCCCTCTCAGACTCTCCCCCTCTCAGACTCTCTCCCTCTCAGACTCTCCCTCTCAGACTCTCCCTCTCAGACTCTCCCTCTCAGACTCTCCCTCTCAGACTCTCCCTCTCCCACTCTCCCTCTCCCACTCTCCCTCTCCCTCTCAGACTCTCCCTCTCAGACTCTCCCTCTCACTCTCCCTCTCAGACTCTCCCTCTCAGACTCTCCCTCTCCCTCTCAGACTCTCCCTCTCAGACTCTCCCTCTCAGACTCTCCCTCTCAAACTCTCCCTCTCCCTCTCAGACTCTCCCTCTCCCTCTCAGACTGTCCCTCTCCCTCTCAGACTCTCCCTCTCCCTCTCAGACTCTCCCTCTCCCTCTCAGACTCTCCCTCTCCCTCTCAGACTCTCCCTCTCAGACTCTCACTCTCCCTCTCCCTCTCAGACTCTCACTCTCCCTCTCAGACTCTCACTCTCCCTCTCAGACTCTCCCTCTCAGACTCTCACTCTCCCTCTCAGACTCTCCCTCTCCCTCTCAGACTCTCCCTCTCCCTCTCAGACTCTCACTCTCCCTCTCAGACTCTCTCTCTCCCCCTCAGACTCTCTCTCTCCCCCTCAGACTCTCTCTCTCCCCCTCAGACTCTCTCTCTCCCCCTCAGACTCTCTCCCCCTCAGACTCTCTCCCCCTCAGACTCTCTCCCCCTCAGACTCTCTCAGACTCCCCCCCTAAGACTCCCTCTCCTTCAGAATCCCTCGCTCACTCAGACTCTCTCTCTCTCACTCAGACTCTATCTCTCACTCAGAATCAGACACACACACACCCCACACACCACACACCACACACCCCACTCTAATGCAGATAGTCCCAAGGTGTAGCCCCATCTCTTTCTTACCCCCTCTCTTCTTCATTCACTCTCTCCCCTCACCCCTCTCTTCCTCACTTCCTCTATTACACCCCCTGTCTCCTCACTCTCCCCCCTCCATCAATTATGCCCCTCTGACTCAAACCCACTCCCTGAATCCGTCCTCCTCACATTCATTCCCTCCCCCCCTGATCTCACACACACACAGACACACACTCAGACACAAACTCAGACACTCGCAACAAGGGGGAATCGAAGCAGGGGGGGGAATCGGAACGGGAAGGGGGGACCCGGAGCAGGGGGGGAATCGGAACGGGAAGGGGGGACCGGAGCGGGGGGGGGGGGGGGAATCAGAGCAGGAGGACAAGGGGGAAGCGAGAGTGGCATGGAGCAGTAGTCACTTGACTTGCTCCATGCAGGAAAGGGCAGGCCTCGCTATGCAAGGTCAGATAGACTCGCAGGGGTGAGCAAACTTTTATGCCGAGCCCCCCTTTTCATCCATTTAATTTCTCGGGCCCCCCCTGCCTGACGTAATCAAAATCACATGAACCCCCCCCCCCTTTATTAAACGATATACAATGTAAATACAAATATGTTTCAACAGCTCGCGCTTGCAAAATTATCCACGCTGCCGCCGAGAGTGGTGACATCACTAACTCTCCAAGCAGGCCCAGGATCCAGGGGGGGGGCAATTGCCCCCCCCCCCTGCGGACGCCCATGTAACCGGCAATGTCTTTTATTTCTTACAGTTCGTGAAATACAAAAGTAGCGATGAGACTGTGAAGAGGAGGATTTTTGAGATCATAAATTACGTAAATTTGGTGAGTTTACATTCGATGGAAGCATGTGATTTCATTAGATATTTTGTTATATACCTGGTACAAGCAAAATAAAGAACAGCACTTAGATTGTAAGATTTTAGGCCTGTAAATTTACATAGAAAAAAAAACGAATGGAGCACAGCCAGGGAGCCAGGTGGTTACAAAAAAGTTACCTTTATTCAGTGCACGGCTGAAGACATATTCACCCCTTGGGGGACAAAAACAAGCACCTCCTACACGTTTCGGACCGGTAGATCCTTTATCAAGGAGTCTGGGATATGGAGGGATGAGGTACCTTATATACATGTGTTGCTATTAGGGTAATTGGCCAAATCTGCGCAACGTCGCGCGAAATGCCCATTGCGCATGCGCATGACGTCACACGGGGTGCCGATACACCAGCCCTGGGGATTATTGGTACGGACCGCCCCCTGTTCCAGTCTGCGCATGCCCACATGAGGCATACTGTATACACAGGAGTTCCAGTCCTGGTCTCTGCTCACAATTCCGCCCATAGTGATGTCACTGCGGGTCTCGGATAGGCTAAGGTGCACCGCTACACCACCAATGAATATGATGAGTAGATGATGCGACCACCAATCGAAAACACCCCAGCAGGCATACACAAATGAGCGCAATGGTCCGCGAAGTGCTTAGTAAAGCTAAACTGCAAGATATAACGTACATTAGGAGTGAATTAATAATAAGAGCGAGTTCATGAACACTCCCAGTAATATCATAGTACCTCCTCGCTCCAAATCCCACAGATAAAAAGACATTCAGCATATAAAAAACGGCCTTCATATTAGGTCCACATCAATATAAGACATCATAATCAAAACATAACATACAATGTCTACCTTAAAAAACACATACAGAAAATTAAAAACAAAGTTAAACGATCTTAAGACCTTCTTATTGTAAGTCTTTCAGAATTACCTCCAAGGGGAGGAAGAATCAATGAATCAACTATCTAAGTCTATTACACAAAGTGTATTAACTGATATCCATAAATTTCAAAGCTAAATTATAATTCAGATAATTAGCAATAATTATTAACAGTAATTAATATCAATATTTTTTTTTTTTTTTTACTTTAGCTTTTAGCAACTTAAGTTATTCAGAGTGGCAGATGCCGCATGTATTTGACAGCATATATTTAACCTATTAGTTTCCAACATGTTTGGTATGCATTAGAGGACATCAATAAACTCTAAACCATACTGCAGATGCTCAGTAATATACCGAGTACAGACACAAGAGCAACAACAAGACTAATGGTAGAAGCCAAATCAGAAAACAGTTTCACAATACTCTGGCAGGGTTAGTATGCTAAGATTTTAAGAAATGGCCCAAATTCCATTCTACATTTAGACCGCAGGGAGTTCTGGTCTGGAGCATAAAGATCCAGTAAGCCTCCCTGCGGTCCAAAAGGTTGAGTAAATCCCCCCCTCTTTCTCTCAGAAAAACCTTTTCAATTCCTTGTACTTTTAACCCCTTAATACCACCTTTGGGGCAGTATGAAAAATGTTTAGAGACCGGGTGGGATACATCTCCTTTTTTAATTAGTCTGACATGTTCAAGTATCCTATTCTTGAGAGATCTAGTTGTCCTCCCCACATAATTAATTCCACACCCGCAGGTTAGGAGATAAATGACATATTGTGTGTCACAGTTTATAAAGGATTTAATAGGAAATTCCTGATTGGACATAAAGCCCCCAAAATGTCGGGATGGAACCATAAAGTGACAAATTTTACAACTTCCACATCTATACGAACCTTTCGTTACGAATTTTCTAATGGAGGGAGGTGAGGAAGCGACATAGCTAGGTGACACATAAGTGGCGATTGTTTTCGCTTTACAATAAACAAAACGGGGGCCTTTTTTGACACAGTCTTTTAAACTCCCATCCATTAATAGGATGTTCCAGTGTTTTCAGATTATGTTCTGGACTCCCTGGCTACATTTGTTATATTGCGTGATCATAAGGGGAACCTCCTCATTTGTTGTGTCATAATTCTTGTTCTTAGTAGAGGGAACTGCTTCCTTAGGTGGACCACCCTGCCTTTGCTGAAGGAGATCTTCCTTATTCGTTAATGCCACTTCCTGGCGGGTATTGGTTAAGTTCCTCATGTTATACCCTCTTTGCTGGAATCGGTGGCACAACTCCTCAGACTGACGGGAAAAACCCTCTTCAGTGGAGCAGTTCCTCCTCAGTCTGAGAAATTCGCCCTTGGGGATACCTTTGATGACAGCAGGTGGGTGACAGCTAATTTGCAGGTAAAAGAGATTAGGGTGCTCAAACCCCAGACAACTTCATCCAGTATATAACAATATAGCACTATCCATGGAGACACCAGTGGGAGTGGGGATAAACAATAGACCTGTGAGTTACTTAAAATACATTTGTAGCAGTACTCAACTATAGCAGTCTTAAGTCATGAAGCCCATTCACGTCATCTCCAGGAGTGATTGCTGGCGTGCCAGCCACAGGGGAGTCCAGAGGCAGCAAGAAGAAAAAACGAATGGCGCACAGCCAGGGAGCCAGGTGGTTACAAAAAAGTTACCTTTATTCAGTGCACGACTGAAGACATATTCACCCCTTGGGGGACAAAAACAAGCACCTCCTACACGTTTCGGACCGGTAGGTCCTTTATCAAGGAGTCTGGGATATGGAGGGATGAGGTACCTTATATACATGTGTTGCTATTAGGGTAATTGGACAAATCTGCGCAACGTCGCGCGAAATGCCCATTGCGCATGCGCATGACGTCACACGGGGCGCTGATACACCAGCCCTGGGGATTATTGGTATGGACCGCCCCCTGTTCCAGTCTGCGCATGCCCACATGAGGCATATACACAGGAGTATTTTTCCCGTCAGTCTGAGGAGTTGTGCCACCGATTCCAGCAAAGAGGGTATAACATGAGGAACTTAACCAATACCCGCCAGGAAGTGGCATTAACGAATAGGGAAGATCTCCTTCAGCAAAGGCAGGGTGGTCCACCTAAGGAAGCAGTTCCCTCTACTAAGAACAAGAATTATGACACAACAAATGAGGAGGTTCCCCTTATGATCACGCAATATAACAAATGTAGCCAGGGAGTCCAGAACATAATCTGAAAACACTGGAACATCCTATTAATGGATGGGAGTTTAAAAGACTGTGTCAAAAAAGGCCCCCGTTTTGTTTATTGTAAAGCGAAAACAATCGCCACTTATGTGTCACCTAGCTATGTCGCTTCCTCACCTCCCTCCATTAGAAAATTCGTAACGAAAGGTTCGTATACTGTAGATGTGGAAGTTGTAAAATTTGTCACTTTATGGTTCCAACCCGACATTTTGGGGGCTTTATGTCCAATCAGGAATTTCCTATTAAATCCTTTATAAACTGTGACACACAATATGTCATTTATCTCCTAACCTGCGGGTGTGGAATTAATTATGTGGGGAGGACAACTAGATCTCTCAAGAATAGGATACTTGAACATGTCAGACTAATTAAAAAAGGAGATGTATCCCACCCGGTCTCTAAACATTTTTCATACTGCCCCAAAGGTGGTATTAAGGGGTTAAAAGTACAAGGAATTGAAAAGGTTTTTCTGAGAGAAAGAGGGGGGGATTTACTCAACCTTTTGGACCGCAGGGAGGCTTACTGGATCTTTATGCTCCAGACCAGAACTCCCTGCGGTCTAAATGTAGAATGGAATTTGGGCCATTTCTTAAAATCTTAGCATACTAACCCTGCCAGAGTATTGTGAAACTGTTTTCTGATTTGGCTTCTACCATTAGTCTTGTTGTTGCTCTTGTGTCTGTACTCGGTATATTACTGAGCATCTACAGTATGGTTTAGAGTTTATTGATGTCCTCTAATGCATACCAAACATGTTGGAAACTAATAGGTTAAATATATGCTGTCAAATACATGCGGCATCTGCCACTCTGAATAACTTAAGTTGCTAAAAGCTAAAGTAAAAAAAAAAAAAAAATTATTGATATTAATTACTGTTAATAATTATTGCTAATTATCTGAATTATAATTTAGCTTTGAAATTTATGGATATCAGTTAATACACTTTGTGTAATAGACTTAGATAGTTGATTCATTGATTCTTCCTCCCCTTGGAGGTAATTCTGAAAGACTTACAATAAGAAGGTCTTAAGATCGTTTAACTTTGTTTTTAATTTTCTGTATGTGTTTTTTAAGGTAGACATTGTATGTTATGTTTTGATTATGATGTCTTATATTGATGTGGACCTAATATGAAGGCCGTTTTTTATATGCTGAATGTCTTTTTATCTGTGGGATTTGGAGCGAGGAGGTACTATGATATTACTGGGAGTGTTCATGAACTCGCTCTTATTATTAATTCACTCCTAATGTACATTATATCTTGCAGTTTAGCTTTACTAAGCACTTCGCGGACCATTGCGCTCATTTGTGTATGCCTGCTGGGGTGTTTTCGATTGGTGGTCGCATCATCTACTCATCATATTCATTGGTGGTGTAGCGGTGCACCTTAGCCTATCCGAGACCCGCAGTGACATCACTATGGGCGGAATTGTGAGCAGAGACCAGGACTGGAACTCCTGTGTATACAGTATGCCTCATGTGGGCATGCGCAGACTGGAACAGGGGGCGGTCCGTACCAATAATCCCCAGGGCTGGTGTATCGGCACCCCGTGTGACGCCATGCACATGCGCAATGGGCATTTCGCGCGACGTTGCGCAGATTTGTCCAATTACCCTAATAGCAACACATGTATATAAGATACCTCATCCCTCCATATCCCAGACTCCTTGATAAAGGACCTACCGGTCCGAAACGTGTAGGAGGTGCTTGTTTTTGTCCCCCAAGGGGTGAATATGTCTTCAGTCGTGCACTGAATAAAGGTAACTTTTTTGTAACCACCTGGCTCCCTGGCTGTGCGCCATTTGTTTTTTCTTCTTGCTGCCTCTGGACTCCCCTGTGGCTGGCACGCCAGCAATCACTCCTGGAGATGACGTGAATGGGCTTCATGACTTAAGACTGCTATAGTTGAGTACTGCTACAAATGTATTTTAAGTAACTCACAGGTCTATTGTTTATCCCCACTCCCACTGGTGTCTCCATGGATAGTGCTATATTGTTATATACTGGATGAAGTTGTCTGGGGTTTGAGCACCCTAATCTCTTTTACCTGCAAATTTACATATCTATGGTTTCTAAAACTAAATCTTCTGTAGTATTAGATATCCCAGATATTCCAATGTCTATGTCCATGCAAGGAATCCATAGAGACAAAACAGAGGGTGCGAGGGTAGGTCAGAGGGTGAGGGGGGTGGGTTCCTCATAATGAGGTGGTCTCCTCCCAGTCAGTTACTCATCATGATGGATAACTGCATCCTCACACAGGTTTATAAAGCCATAAACACCTACGTGGCTCTGAGTGGGATCGAAATCTGGAGCTGCAAGAATCAGTTTGAAGTGGTAACATCGCCCGGAGTGAATCTGGGACGATTCTCTGTCTGGAGAGAAAACAACCTCCTGCCCAGGAAACCAAATGACAATGCTCAGTTCCTCACGTAAGACCCTTTCTGCCCCTCCCCTGAGACCCCTACTAAGCCTTTTAAAGCTGATCCTTGCATTTTATACACTTTTCCACACACACATATATAATATAAATGTACAGGCATACCCCACATTAACGTACGCAATGGGACCGGAGCATGTATGTAAAGCGAAAATGTACTTAAAGTGAAGCACTGCCTTTTTCCCACTTATCGATGCATGTACTGTACTGCAATCGTCATATACGTGCATAACTGATGTAAATAAGGCATTTGTAACAGGCTCTATACAGTAGTTTCCCCGCTTGCGCACAGCTTTGGTACAGTTAGGGAGCCGGTATTGCTGTTCAGGACGTGCTTACATGCGCATGTGTGAGCTGCCGTTTGCCTATTGAGCGAGATGTACTTACTCGCGAGTGTACTTAAAGTGAGTGTACTTAAAACGGGGTATGCCTGTAAATTATATTATATCACTTGTGAGCACATTCACATGTCTTAGACAGGTCTGCACCCCTGCCTTTCAACCATTATCACCTAGCATACAGTGCTCCCACTACAGCAAGGGATTCTGGGAAATGACATGCAAATGAGCACACAATCACCTTTTGCCTGAAATATCAATTCACATGGAGCCCATTTAAGCGGATGCATCGCCGTTCACACAACTTTTAAACACAGCATGGGACTAACAAAGCAAGTACAAACCACTCACAGACATGTTTCAACCTTGATGGGTATCATCAGTGTGAGGTTGGTCTATACTTGCCTTGAAATATTTCTTGGCTGGGTATGTTTACCACATACATTTTAAGTTACAGTGGGTGAAAAAGGCGACAAAAAACTCCACCGTTAGCATACTGATGAGGCGGCTGTAATTCGAACACTTCACGCGGTAATTTTTGCGGGAAACCGTGATCACAACGGGGACAAAATTCGCTGTGTTTAAAGAAATGACCGCGGCGCATTAGATGCCCAAAGCAGGGACACCTGCTGTGTGAATGCTACCGGCGTCTGCCTTTGTGTAATAGACGCGCAGTATTAGAGAGTCTGAATCAGTCACTCTAACTGCGCACCTCTCACAGGTGATCGTGGGGGTTTTATTAAAATTCTAAAATTGCAGTTTTGTAGCAGGGGGTCTCCGGAGCGGAACCACATTGATTTCAGGTCCGGTAACCCCCTACTTCTCGAGTTACAGGCCCCGTTATGGGGTGCCATGTTGTTTGAATACAATCTTTTTGCTACATACTACTGAGTGCTGTTTCTTTGCTTTCCCTGCTGGGAAGGCAATCTGTTGCATATACTTGTCTTATGGAACATGCACCTGATGATTTGACTCTTTTTCTTGGAGTGCCGCTGTGCTCTATCTGTATATATACACACACACACATACATATATACTGTAAGATTGTCACGGTAGTGCTGCCCGCAGACCAGACTCGTCCCTAGACTGAGGTGGAATGTATAAAACCACGCACCCGAAACAGAGGAGCATGTCCGGAGTGTGGTAGATACGTTGCCAGGCCAGGAGACTTTAGTTAAGTAACAAACGGTACTTGCCGGATCCGGAGATTGAAGAATCGTGGTGATTGCCGTAGCCAGGGGTCGAGGATGCCAGAGGTTCGGGAGGTCAAGGTGCGAGCCGTGTTCGGGGGTGAAGAGAGACTGCGTAGTGAGGAGGAAGCCGGGATTCAGAGCCAGAGAGGGAGAGTCGAAAGCCAAGCCGGGTCAAAACCTAAACTACACAAGAGAACAAGTGAACAAGCAAAATCCAAACGAGTCTTGCAGAAGCTATGCAGAGCAATTATTTCCAGAGAGACCAGGGGTTGTAAATGTAGGTGAGCCAATCACAGAGGGAGGCAGAGCAGGGGTGTGCCGTGGAGCGCTTTGTAATAGGTGCAGGCTGTAATCATTGCCTGCGATCAGCTGTGGAGCGTGGAGGCAGGAACTGGACTGCAGATGCTGATGGGGGGCGTGGCCAGAAGCCCAGAGGGGTGAATAAATTACAGCCGGTGACGCGCGCTATGTAAGTTCCTCCTGCGCGTGTTCCCGGCAAGATGGCGGCTGCGTGAGCCAGCGCCGGCCGAGATAGCAGGACACCACAACAGGGCTACCTCTACGGGAACCGAGAGGTGGCAGCAACAACATCCGAGCCAGGTAAGGAGGTGTTGCGTGAGCCCTGCTTCCTGACAGTATCCCTTTTCCCCCTCGAGGATCGGATTCCGGACGATCCTTCCAAGGCTTCAATGGGTATTTCTTATGAAAACGGTTCAAGAGTGTAGGGGCGTGAATGTGACCTCGGGGAAGCCAAGTGTGTTCCTCAGGTCCGAAGCCCTTCCAATATATGAGAAACTGGACTCTCCCCTTGGAGAGACGTGAATCCACTATGGACTGTATCTCGTACTCCTCGTGTCCTTGAACTGTCAAAGGGTCGGTCTATGGGTATAGTCCGGAAAGAAAGTACTTTGCACAAAAGGCTTCAATAAAGAAGTGTGAAAAACGTTAGGTATCCTCATAGCTGGTGGGAGTTGGAGATGGAAGGTCACAGGGTTAATCTGTTCCAGTATGGAGAAGGGTCCCAGGAATTTAGATGCCACTTTTGAGGTAGGAGTTTTCAGTGTAATATTTTTTGCTGAGAGCCAGACCTTATCCCCTGGCTTGTATCTGGGAGAGGCTTGGCGACGTCTATCAGCCTGGAGTTTGAACTTTTCTGCAGCCTCCTGGAGAGACGACTGAACCTTAGTCCAGGAATCCTGAAGTAACGAGATCCGTTCGTCGTCAGCCGGCACTCCTGAGGGAATGTTGGAGATTGGGAGACGAGCAGGATGGAATCCGTAATTTGTAAAAAATGGGGATTCGCATAGAATTAATAGCAAATTCTGCCCAAGACAGCAATTCCGACCAGTTATCCTGGGTCTCGGACACAAAACAACGCAGGTATTGCTCTAAAGTCTGGTTGACACTCTCTCAGTTTGGCTATTCGTCTGAGGATGATATCCCAAGGAAAACGACAGTGAAATTCCGAGTCTTTTGGTGAAGGCTCGCCAGAACCTGGACACGAACTGGGAGCCCCTGTCCGATACTATGGAAGTGGGAATCCCATGAATCTGAAAAATCTCCTTGGAAAAGATATCCGCGAGGGCGGGTGAGGTGGGCAGACCTTTGAGAGGAATAAAGTGTACCTGCTTAGAAAAGTGATCTATCAGTACTAAAATTGTGTTCATCACCTTAGATCTGGGCAATTCAACGATAAAGTCCATGGAGATATGGGACCAGGGGCGTTCCGGAATAGATAAAGGCATCAGTAAGCCAGAGGGTTTCTGTCGAAGGGCTTTGCTTTGAGCACAGGTGGGACAGGGGCTGGTGAATTCCTGGATGGTTTTAGCTATGTTAGGCCACCAGAAAGTGTGTTGGATGAGATCAAGAGTTCTCCTGAAGCCGGGATGTCCTGCAGAGCGGGAGGAATGGCCCCATTCCAAGATCTTGGGGAGAAATTCACAGGCAGCATAAAGCCTCCCTTATTGTACCTCTAGACCACCCGGAATGTTTCTTTGAGCCTTAAGGATCTTGTCCAGTATGTTAAACGAGGCAGCAAAAATTATGAGTCCCTTGGGTAGAATGGTCTCGGAAACCTCTTCGGATCTCTCCTCCGGGGAGAACTGTCTGGATAAGGCGTCAGCCTTCACATTTTTGGTGCCTGGGATGTACAATAAAGTATACTTAAACCTGGAGAAGAAGAGTGCCCAGCGAGCTTGGAGTCCAGACGACGTGCAGTTTCGATATACAAAAGATTTTTGTGGTCAGTAAGGATAGAAATTTGCTCTCTAGACCCCTCCAGAAGGTGCCTCCACTCCTGAAGAGCCATCTTGATAGCCAGTAGTTCTCTATTGCCTACATCGTAGTTCTTCTCGGCTGAAGATTTTTTTTTGAGAAAAACCCGCAGGGGTGCTGTTTGTCTTGCGGGGAAGACCTTTGTGAGAGTACGGCACCTGCTCCGCAATCTGATGCATCAACCTCTGGGGTAAAGGGCAGGCTCGTGTCCGGATGTCGAAAAATAGGAGCAGAGATGAATGTCCATTTTAAAGTTTCGAAAGCTGAGACTGCCTCAGGAGACCAGGCTGAGGGGTCGACCCCTTTCTTAGTGAGAGCGGTGATAGGGGCAACCATAGTGGGAAAATTCTGAATAAACCTTCGATAATAATTCAAAAAGCGTAGAAAGTGTTGAATGGCTTTGAGGGAATTGGGTTGCGGCCAATCAAGTATGGCTTTAAGTTTCTCAGGATCCATGGGAAAGCCTTTATCTGAGATGATGGATCTTAAGAAGGACGTGGAGGTCTGATGAAAAATAAATTTTTCCATCTTGGCGTACAAGTGGTTGGAACGGAGACGGGAAGGGACGAGCCTGGTGTGTTGAACATGATCCTGAAGATTATTAGAAAAAATGAGGATATCGTCCAGATACACGATAACAAATGAGTTGACTACGCCTCGAAAAATTTTGTTTATGAAATCCTGAAAAACTGCCGGAGCGTTACAGAGCCCAAAAGGCATCAGTAGGTATTCGTAATGACCACTTCAAGTATTGAAGGCGGTCTTCCATTCATCGCCCTCCCAAATACGAATAAGGTTGTACGACCACGGAGGTCCAGTTTCATGAACAACTTGGCTCCCTGGGGTCTATCAAAAAGTTCGGAGATAAGGTGAAGGGGGGTACCGATTTTTGACCGTGATCCGGTTGAGGCCCCGGTAGTCGATGCATGGTCTAAGCGAATTGTCCTTCTTTTTAAGAAAGAAAAAAACATGTATTCGTCCTTGGCTTTGGTCTCAGGTAAAGAGAGGGGATATGACTTGGATCTAGGGAGTGCAGCGCCTGAAATCAAGTCAATCGGACAGTCGTAAGACCTGTGGGGGGGCAGTACCTCGGCTCTAGTCTTGCAGAAGACGTCCAGGAAGTCGGAGTAGGGCTTCGGTAGGTCAGTTTTCGGAGTAGACGGGACCGTAATCCCAGCGTGTTGCATGGGTGGAATGGTGCTAGACGTGAGTAACTCCTTCGATCTTGATTCCCATTGTATAGGAGTGCGCGACCTCCAGTCAATGCGAGGATTGTGCTGTTGGAGCCAGGGTAAGCCTAGGGTAACTTGGGTCCCGGGGGAATGAATAACATCCAAAGTGAGGGTCTCGGTGTGACCGTCGGTGGAACATAAGTTGAGGGGAATCGTCTCAAGGGAAATAAAGGCCGGGTTCAAGGGTCGACCGTCGATCCCTTCTAATCCGATGGGAACTCTTTTCCTGGTGAGTGGAATATTGTTACACTTTGTGAATTCCTGATCCACACAGTTCCCTCCTGCTCCGGAATCAACAAAGGCAGCCGCAGAGGCGCGGAATGTAGGACCCGAAAGAGTGACCGGAATCAAGAGCTTTTTGGGAGCTCGTCTTTGGAAAGGGGGCAAGGAGAAATAGCACCCAGGGAGAGCCCCTTCTTACGCACTGGATGGGGTCGTTTCTCGGACACAGGGGACAATTCCAAATAAGGTGTTCTGGGGATCCACAGTAGAAGCACAGTCCACGGTCCCTGAGAAGTTGCTGTATCGGCGGACGGATCGGTTGAGCCCCCAGTTGCATGGGTTCAGGGGGTTCCAGGGCTGGTAACTGGGACGACAGGGGTCTTGGAACCGGAAGAAACCTAGGACAGGGGGCGACAAAATGTAAAAAATTAGGACGTTGGCGTTCGGTGCGTCGCTCCTGGAGGCGTTGATACATCCGAATGGCTTGAGCAATCAATTCCTCAACACTCCTTTGCTTGGGGTGAGCAGCAAGCTCATCCTTCACTGAATCCGATAAACCCTGCCAGAAAACGGTGGTGAGTGCCTCCTGGTTCCAATAGGTCTCAGCTGCTAGGGTCCGGAATTCCAGAGCATATCTGGCGATGGAACGGTGCCCCTGTGACAAAAGAAGAAGAGAAGAGGAGGCCGTATCCCGACGTTCGGGGGTGTCGAACACCTGCTGAAACTCCTTTCAAAAGCGAGAGTAGTCTTGGGTTACTTCCGGGCGTAATTCCCAAATCGGGGAAGCCCATGCCAAAGCGCCACCAGTGAAGAGGGAATAAACATATGCCACCTTCTTACGTCCCGTGGTGAACTGAAGAGGCGCCATCTCAAACTAGACCTCACACTGGTTTAGGAAGCCGCGGCAGGCCTGCAGATCACCAGCGTAGGACTTCGGCGCGGATATTTTTGTCTCCGGTGCGGCAGCACCTGTAGGTCCAGGCAGATACGGAGGGGAAGCACTAGGTGGTGACCCGCTGGAGAGAAAGGTTGGTTAGCCATTGAGCTAAGTCAGTGATTTGGGTGGAAATGGTTTGATTCTGCAGAATCAGGGCCGAGAGAATTTGGTCTAAGGTGGGTTCATCTGTGTCGATCTGGTCTGCGTCAGTTGGGCTCTGCATAATGTCACGGTAATGCTGCCCGCAGACCAGACCCATCCATAGACTGAGATGGAATGCATAATACCACGTACCCGCAGCAGAGGAGCGTGTCCGGAGTGTGGTAGATACGTTGCCAGGCCAGGAGACTTTAGTTAGGTAACAAAAGGTACTTGCCGGATCCGGAGATGGAAGAATCGTGGTGATTGCCGTAGCCAGGGGTCGAGGATGCCAGAGGTTCGGGAGGTCGAGGTGCGAGCCGTGATCGGGGGCGAAGAGAGACTGCATAGTGAGGAGGAAGCCGGGATCCAGAGCCAGAGAGGAAGAGTCGAAAGCCAAACCAGGTCAAAACCTGAAGTTCACAAGAGAACAAGAGAACAAGCAAACAAGCAAAATCCAAACGAGTCTAGCAGAAGCTATGCAGAGCAATGATTCCCAGAGAGACCAGGGCTTATAAATGTAGGTGAGCCAATCGCAGATGGAGGCAGAGCAGGGGTGTGCCATGGAGCGCTTTGTAATAGGTGCAGGCTGTAATCATTGCCTGTGATCAGCTGTGGAGCGTAGAGGCTGGAGCGGGACTGCAGATGCTGATGTGGGGTGTGGCCAGAAGCCCAGAGGGGTGAATAACTGACAGCCGGGGACTCGCGCTGTGTAAGTTCCTCCTGCGCACGTCCCGGCAAGATGGCGGCTGCGTGAGCGAGCGCCGGCCGGGATAGCAGGACACCACGACAGGTATACCTCTGCGGGGACCGAGGGGCGGCAGCAACAACCTCCGAGCCAGGTAAGGAGGTGTTGCGTGAGCCCTGCTTCCTGACAAAGATATACATCAACAATCCAGAAGATAATACACAGCACTCTTGATATCTTGATGATATCAAGTGTGCTTTGTCTTGTCTCCTGGTCCTAGCTGAGTGATGTATATCTTGCTGTTCTCTGCATTAAATAGAAATAGTCGTTTAGTCCAGTTGCTATTGTGCAGAGTAAATGAGTACTTCATTATAACAGTATATGAAACCTTTTTTATGTGGATTAACCAACACACACAGCCCCTGTAAACTCAGAACCTAGATTTTCAATTGCAGTTCTTCCTAAACACCTGTGAATGACCAGCAGATAAGTATTTAATTATACAATTTGTCAAGTTGGATGTAGCACTAAGGCTTTTTGGGCCTTATTCAGAGAGGGTTGATAAAAAAAATCGCCAGTGAATTTAAAATTACTGTTTTTTGGGCGTTGCTATCACGGTATTCAGAAAGGCTCGATTACCAGTGATAGCAAAATTCCCAAAACGGGCGAGTTGCTGCCAGCGAGAGCCTCGAGCCTCTGAAAAGGCCTAAACCGGCGATTCATTTCTGCTGCAGAGAGAGCTGCTCTGAGAGAGCCGCCTCTCACAGCTGAAATGTCGCCCGAAAATTATTTATTTAAATATACATTTATTTAATAGTGTAGAGGTGCAGGGGGTCTCCAGAGCTGAACCACATTGGTTTTATGTCCGGGGACCCCCTGCTTCCCAAGATACAGGCCTCTTTATGGGGTGCCGGTATCTCCTATGCAAGGAAATGTCCCGGGAACGTGACGCGGGACATTTCAATGCAGAGGGATACCGGCACCCCATAAAGGTGCCTGTATCTCGGGAAGGAGGGGGTCCCCGGACATAAAACCAACGTGGTTCAGCTCCGGAGACCCCCTGAACCTCTACACAATTAAAGAAATGTATATTAATAAATATTTAAAAAAACATCAATACACGCCCCACCCTCCGCCCAAACCCATACAGTACAGTAATGGGCAAAATAACTATTATCCAGATATGGATAATATGTTATTTGCCCATTATTAAACACTGCATTAGCATACAAAAATAAAGTAAATAAATAAAGTTATACTTACCACAACAGCAGGTCCCTCTGTCCTCCCTTGCCAGAAAGCATATATACAAAATAAATACATTCTAATGGCCCCTAACCCCTTAATCACCTTAGCGGTTACTAACCGCTATAGTCATTAAGGGGTTAACCCACCCTGACCCGATACCAACCCGGGAGGCCTAAGCACCCACCACTGACTGACTATACCCACCCTATACCCATTGAGTAATATAGTGGTATATCATACCCATATAATAATAATATGGGCATGATAAGCCTCTATAGCACTCAATGGGCAGCCTTATGACAATAAATTAATACACAAGAAACACAATAATAAAACGTAACTAAACTCCAAAAAAACACACTTCACTAAATAAAAACAACAGCCAGCTAATCCAATCAATAGAAGCAATTACAACATCAACAATGAATTAATTCAACCATTACCCAATCAAACCAATTAATTCCTAAACCAACTCAAAATGAATAGTAACACTAACCAATCCAAACAATGAATTACTCCAACATTAATGAATGTAACCATTAAGACTCAAAAAAATAAATTAAAACAATCTCTAAAGTAACCATAAAACGCATTAGCTAACATAATATAACATTAAGTACAAGCGAACACCAATCGCAAACCTTTTATTACATTAAGCATGAACAAGCAAACAATCACATCCACATAATAAACTGCAATGAAAAAAAGCAATAACAAGCGAGAAATGCCCCCCAAATATTGTCATAATAATGTATTAATCTGTACCCTAAAGAGGTACCGATTAATATATTATCAGTCAATGTGCCTCCCCCCAAAAAATCAAAAAACACATCCAAAGATTAAACCGGTAAAAAGAGACATTTACAAACATTGAATATATTACTTACCATTAGAAGCGGTGGCCCTCCGACTCCCGGGGAAACAGGAAGCTCACGTACCTTGAAGGCCTCCAACAGCATCCGATGCCATCCGCCATGAAGATCCGGCTCAGGAACCCCAATCTTCTTTTTTCTTTCTTTAATCACCTTCTTCTATCTTCATCTGTAACCATTTCTTGTTCTTCTTTATCTTCTTTCTTCATCTGTCAATCCAAAATACCCCATGTTAAATCCCAGCCGATGCTGTCTCGGCTTGTGACGTCACATTTACCCTCAAAATGGTTAACAGCCACCTGATTGGCTGTTAAAACCATGTTCCGACTTTAATTTATTTTTTTGCCGTGACGTCACTTAAAGGGAATTATGCCAGCCAATCAGAATGGCTGTGCTTCATTTGCCTTTAAGATGACGCCACGAAGCCGGCATCAGATGGTATTTCAGCTAATCAGATCGTGGGAACAAATTCCACACTCTGATTGGCTGAACTGCCTTGTGATACAGCGGCCATCTTGGATTTAGTGGCCAGCCAATCAGAATGGCTGTGCTTTATTTCCCTTTAACATGACGTCACTAAATCCAAGATGGCCGCTGTATCACAAGGCAGTTCAGCCAATCAGAGTGTGGAATTTGTTCCCACGATCTGATTGGCTGAAATACCATCTGACGCCGGCTTCGTGACGTCATCTTAAAGGCAAATGAAGCACAGCCATTCTGATTGGCTGGCATCATTCCCTTTAAGTGACGTCACGGCAAAAAAATAAATTTAAGTCGGAACATGGTTTTAACAGCTAATCAGGTGGCTGTTAACCATTTTGAGGGTAAATGTGACGTCACAAGCCATATTTAAGGCCGTGACGCCTCATTTGAGCCCAAGAAGCCGACGAGACAGCATCGGCTGGGATTTAACATGGGGTATTTTGGATTGACAGATGAAGAAAGAAGATAAAGAAGAACAAGAAATGGTTACAGATGAAGATAGAAGAAGGTGATTAAAGAAAGAAAAAAGAAGATTGGGGTACCTGAGCCGGATCTTCATGGCGGATGGCATCGGATGCTGTTGGAGGCCTTCAAGGTACGTGAGCTTCCTGTTTCCCCGGAAGTCGGAGGGCCACCGCTTCTAATGGTAAGTAATATATTCAATGTTTGTAAATGTCTCTTTTTACAGGTTTAATCTTTGGATGTGTTTTTTGATTTTTTTGGGGGAGGCACATTGACTGATAATATATTAATCTGTACCTCTGTAGGGTACAGATTAATACATAATTATGACAATATTTGGGGGGCATTTCTCGCTTGGTATTGGTGTTGCTTTTTTGCATTTCATGTATTATGTGGATGTCATTGTTTGTTTTTTCATGCTTAATGTAATTAAAGGTTTGCGATTGGTGTTCGTTTGTATTTAATGTTATATTATGTTAGCTATTGTGTTTTATGGTTAGTTCAGATATTGTTAGAATTTCTTTCTATCTATTTATCTGTTTAAATTCATTAATGTTGTAGTAATTCATTGTTTAGATTGGTTAGTGTTACTATTCATTTTGAGTTGGTTTCGGAATTAATTGTTTAGATTAGTTAATGGTTTAATTAATTCATTGTTGATGTTGCTATTGATTGTATTGATTGGATTAGCTGGCTACTGTTTGTATTTAGTGACGTGTGATTTTTTGGAGTTTAGTTACGTTTTATTACTGTGTGTCTTGTGTATTACTGTATTGTGATTAGGGTGCCCATTGAGTGGTATAGAGGCTTATCATGCCCATATTATTATTATTTGGGTATGATGTACCACTATACTACTAAATGGGTATAGGGTGGGTATAGTCAGTCAGTGGTGGGTGTTTAGGCCTCACGGGTGGGTGAAGGGGGTATTAGCCCTAAGGATGGGTGTTTAGACCTTGCGGGTGGGTAGCGGTTAGAATGGTATGATGAAGATGTTCCTGACAAGATTGATGGGGAAATCAACTTATTTAACAGAGAGAGGATGTAACCCCTGTGTAAGTGCAAGTAGCTGACACATGCACTACACGCTGGCTGCAATTGGAAATTACAACTACCAGCTTTCTGTGCTGCAGCAGGGAGCCACTTACGGGAGGACGTGACTTGGGAAAGAGAGGGCCTCAACCAATCAGAGGAGAGGCTGGAGATGCAGGACTAAGGAAGAAGATCTATAAAAGAGTCTCTTTCAGGAAACACGCAGGATCAAAGCTGCAAGGGGACAACTGCATGGGGGGGGGGGAGCAGGTAGTGGTGCAGAGCTGGAACAGCAGCTCTGCACAAGTCTGAGAGATCTCAGGGTTGACTACAGTTGACCCGGGGGCCCATCTACTTCCCGTGGGAGAGAGTGGGCACTGACTGGTGGAAAAACTGATAAACAGGTAAGGAGGTACAGCAGATCACCTGAGTGGTAGCAGTCCAGAGGACCGAGCACCATCAGAGGGGACCCTCTACAGCAGGGTTGCGCAAAGTGGGGGGGCACCACCCAGGGAGGTATGAGGGGGGGGATATATATATTGTGATGTACTGAAGCAGAAGGTGTTTGAGGGGAGGTACATGGGACCCAGCACCTTCCAGGGTGTGTTCCCTTCCCTCACACCTGAGCCTTAATTAATCAGGTACCATGTAAAAGGCAACACAAACAGTTTCCTGTGCTGTCGCTGTGCTGATCTGAAGGCACATACACAGACAGCCCTGTGAGTGACTGCAAGTGGAAGGCTGCAAGTACAGAGTGTAAAGTGGGGAAACAGTTTAGTTCTCTCACTGTTAGTTAGGGACTAAGCTATATTAGTCAGAACTCCTGAAAGGAGTTAGGTCTTTTGTTTCTGTTTGTGTTATGATTTAATCCTGTTCCTGATTTGTACAGTACCTTGTAAATAAATCCTCCTGTGCACAAACCCTAAGTTTTCCTGCCTTTGATCTGGACATAAGATCCTACGCTGGGACTGTGTGAGGAATCCGCTCCTGGGTTTTGACTGGAACTCATCCTTGCTGCAGAGCTGTGGAGTTTCAGACAACCCCTCCCTGCTGCTGCAATCAAGAATCACCTGTTCTGGACTCACTCTGCAGTTTCTTTCATGCTGCTTGCTATGCAGCTCTGTTCCTATTGGCTGCCCATGCTATTTAGGGTTAGCCCTTCCCCCCAGGACGGGGCTAAGCATAATCCAAGTCTGTTTGGATGTAATTGTGCTTGCTACAATTACGCCTGTCTGGCCATTCTGTTCTGTGCTGAAGCACTGGATTCCCAGTGCTAAGAGTCTAGTTCCTGTGACCTGCTGCATATTCCCCTTGCAGGCCTTCGTGCTGTCCTACCCCTGTCCTCCTTACGGGTGCCCTTTTCCTTCGCTGAAGCGGCTCCACTCCAAGTTCCTGGTTTCTTCGCTGAAGCTGCTATGCTGAACCGCCACGCATCTGCCTTCCCGTTGCTGACCCTCGCTTGTATCCTCGACCACTGCTCCTGTGCCACCTGCCTTGACTCCAGCATGGATAACGTTAACGCTGCTCTCTCCAACTCTGATCTGGCTATGTCTGACCACGGAATCCGCACTCCGGACCTGACTCCGTGGCCTAAGGTCAGTGCATATATATATCCCCACCCCAGCCCTGCGGTCAGGTCCCGGTTTGTTCAAGCACGATCGTTACAGACTGAGACATCACAATTGGTGGATTTTAATGTAGACAGTCCACAAGGCAGTGAAAGTGAAAAATTGAGGAATTTCTGACCACGCTTCAGCACAGACAAACAGAAAGTTCTGGTATCCTAATGCAAGGTTTGCAGCAATTGGCAAAGACCCAAGAAGATACTACTACAACAATCTTCAAAAATACAAACAGAGAATGCTGCTATCTTAATGTAAGGTTTACAACAAATGACAAAGTCCCAAAATGAAAGCACTGCGTTGTTAGTAGAGCAGATGGCGCGGTCTCTACATCAGACTCTAAACAAGAGGCTCAACTTTGCCTACACCTGGAGCTCCAAGTTTTGGGAGAGAGTATTACCGCGGCCCCACAGGTCGCTCACCAGATAAAATCTCACCTCATCCAGAAAATGACAATGGACAATGACATTCAGGCATATCTATCAATTTTTGAGCGTATAGCAGTCCGCATAAAATGGCCACTGGAGCAGTGGGCTGAAATAATTGCTCCCTTCCTGGTGGGTGAATCACAAAAAGCCTATTATGACTTGAAGCCAGAGCAAGCGAAAAACTATGAAACCCTGAAGGCTGAGATTATGGCACGGCTAGGTATCACTGTCACGGTTCAGGCCCAGCAGTTCCACTCCTGGCATTACGATGCAGAAAAGGCTCCACGCTCACAACTCTACGACCTCATCCACTCTGCACGGAAATGGCTCCAGCCTGACGAATGTTCAGCCGTCATCGAAAGGAGATGTCCCGGAGTCTATGTCTCTATGAGTTTAACGGTCCCTGAACCCTGCACGTCAGGAGGTCCGGTAAGACTGTTCCTCGGCCTTACAGGCCACAAGGACTCATAGACTCACATAAAGGAGTTGAAAGCCCCACGCCCCATAGAAGGGACTCTAGTCCCATTCTTTCCAATAGACTGGAGAAGAAACCGTGACCCAGTTTTGGGAAGTACACTGAATACTACAAATGCCATGAACTTGGACATGTGGCGGCAGTTTGCCCTATGAACTCTGAATGCAATTGGACTTTTCTGTTGGGTATTTTGGGGGCGGGGTTCCTGCTGTCAAGACTGTTATAGAGAAGGGTCATTTAGAGATAAATCCGATGTGTGAAGTCAAAGTAGATGGGGTACCTGTAAGAGCAATGCTTGATACTGGCAGTACAGTTACGTTGGCCTCTGCACATCTTGTTAAGTGCGAGTTTCTGCCAGGAATCTCATTACAGGTAACCTGTATCCATGGGGATAATCGCACTTACGTGTCTGCACG